>NW_027182824.1:1042500-1225000 GCF_041146395.1 Eulemur rufifrons | reverse complement strand
AGGGTTATTTTTAGCTGTAGTGTTAGGGTTAGGGATAAGGGATCCCATTAGCATTAAGGGTTTTCCTTACTATAGGCTTAAAGGTTAGGTTTAGAGTTAAAGGTTAAGGTTAGGGTCAGTGTTAAGATTTAGGGTGAGGGTTAACGGTGAGGGTAAAGGTTAAGCGTTAGGTTTTGGGATTAGTGATTAGGGTTTTTGGTTAGTGTTAGGGTTAGCAGTTAGGAGTTAGTGTTTTATGAAGGGGTATGGTTAGAATTAGGATTGGGGTTAGAGTTAGGGTGAGGTATAGGGGTTAGGTTTAGGGGTTAGTTTTAGGGTAAAAGGATAGGATTAGGGTTACGGGTTGGGCTTAGGATTAGGGTTAAGGTTTACTGCTAGGGTTAGGGATAGGGTTCAAGGTTAGCTTTAGGGGTTCTGGTTAGGGTTAGATGTTAAGTTAGTGTCAGGGTTAGGACTAGTCGTGAGGGTAAGGTTTAGGGTTAGCTTTAAGAGCTAGGGTTAGGTTTAATGGTTAGGATTAGGATTAGGGTTAAGGGTTACGGTAAGGCTTAGGGGTTAGGGTGAAGGGTTAGTGTTTTTGTTAGGCATAGCATTGGGGTTACAAGTAAGGGTTACTGTCAGTGTTAGGGTTGTAGGTAGGGTTACGGTTAGGGTTAGCGGTTTAGAATTAGGGTTAGCGATTAGGTGTCACAGTGATGACTAGGAGATAGGGTTAGAATTATGGGATAGGGGTTGCTCTCAGGAAATGGGTTATGCATTAACGTTAGGATAAGAGGTTAAAGTTAGGCGCACGGTGAGGTTTACGTGTTAAGGGGAGAAATAGGAACAGATTTGGGTGTTATGTTCAGGGTTAGGGTTATCTGTTAAAGGTATTGTTTATGCTTAGCGCACGGGCCCTGTCTGCATTAGGCGGGTGTGGGGGATTTTGGGGGGCTGGGATTGTACCCGTGAACGCACTCTATCACACTCTGGGTATGGGCCCGTGGGTTTCATGCAGGACACAGTGGTAGAGCCTCCTTTCACGCATGGCATGGGAGGATTGCAGGCTTTCTAAACTCTAAGAAAGCAAGAAGTCTGAGAATTAGATTTAGGGTTAGGATGATGGTTAGGATTAAGGATGAAGTTTAGTTTTAGGGTGAGGGCTTAGGGTTAGGGATTAGGGTTAGGGTTAAAGGTTACTCTTAGGTATAACGGTTACACTTTGGTTTAGGGTTGAGGTTTACGGTTAGGGTTAAGATGAGGGGTTAGGGTTTGGGACAGGGTTAGGGTTAAGAGTTAGGTTTAGGGTTGAAGATTAGGATTAGGGTTAGGATTAAAGGTTAGCGTGAGAGTTAACGCTTAGGGTTAAGGTTAAGTGTTAGGGGTTAGGGTTAGGGTTAGGGTTCGTTTTAGGGTTAGAGTTATGTGCTATGGTTTGTGTTAGAGGTTAGGGTTAGGTTTACTGGTGACGGTTAGGGTTACGTTTAGGGGTTAGCATTAGGGTTAGGGTTAAGGGATAGGATTAGGGTTAAGTGTTGGGCTTAGGGTTAGGGTTTAGTGTTAGGGTTAGCATTAAGGATTGGGGTTAGGTTCAGGGTTAAATGCTTGGGTGCGGGTAATGGTTAGGGTCAGGGTTAAGGTTCACGGATAGGGTTAGTGTTAAGGGTTACGGGTAGGTTTAGGGTTCAGGGTTAGAGTTAGCATTAGGGCTTAAGGTTAGGATTAGGCGGTAGGTTAGATTTAGGGTTAGATCTAGGCGTTAGGGTAAGGGCTAGCGTTAGGGTTAAGAGATAGGTTTAGGTTTAATGCTTAGGATTAGGGTTAGGGTTTGGGGTTAAAGTAAGTGTTAGGGGTTAGGTTTAAGGATCAAAGGTTAGGGTTATTTTTAGCTGTAGTGTTAGGGTTAGGGATAAGGGATCCCATTAGCATTAAGGGTCTTCCTTACTGTAGGGTTAAGGGTTAGGCTTAGAGTTAAAGGTTAAGGTTAGGGTCAGTGTTAAGATTTAGGGTGAGTGTTAACGGTTAGGGTAAAGGTTAAGCGTTAGGGTTAGTGATTAGTGATTAGGGTTTTTGGTTACTGTTAGGGTTAGCGGTTAGGAGTTAGTGTTTTATGAAGGGGTCTGGTTAGAATTAGGATTGGGGTTAGAGTTAGGGTGAGGTATAGGGGTTAGGTTTAGGGGTTAGTTTTAGGGTAAAAGGATAGGATTAGGGTTACGGGTTGGGCTTAGGTTTAGGGTTAAAGTTTACTGCTAGGGTTAGGGATAGGGTTCAGGGTTAGCTTTAGGGGTTCTGGTTAGGGTTAGGTGTTAGGTTAGTGTCAGGGTTAGGTCTAGTCGTGAGGGTAAGGTTTAGGGTTAGCTTTAAGAGCTAGGGTTAGGTTTAATGGTTAGGATTAGGATTAGGGTTAAGGGTTAGGGTAAGGCTTAGGGGTTAGGGTCAAGGGTTAGGGTCAAGGGTTAGGATTTTTGTTAGGCATAGCGTTGGGGTTAGAAGTAAGGGTTACTGTCAGTGTTAGGGTTGTAGGTAGGGTTACGGTTAGGGTTAGCGGTTTAGAATTAGGGTTAGCGATTAGGTGTCACAGTGATGACTAGGAGATAGGGTTAGAATTATGGGATAGGGGTTGTTCTCAGGAAATGGGTTATGCATTAACGTTAGGATAAGAGGTTAAAGTTAGGCGCACGGTGAGGTTTACGTGTTAAGGGGAGAAATAGGAACAGGGTTCGGTGTTATGTTCAGGGTTAGGGTTATCTGTTAAAGGTATTGTTTATGCTTAGCGCACGGGCCCTGTCTGCATTAGGCGGGCGGGGGGAGTTTAGGGGGCTGGGATTGTACCCGGGAACCCACTCTATCATACTCTGGGTATGGGCCCGTGGGTTTCATGCAGGACACAGTGGTAGAGCCTCCTTTCACGCAAGGCATGGGAGGATTGCAGGCTTTCTAAACTCTAAGAAACCAAGATGTCTGAGAATGAGATTTAGGGTTAGGATTATGGTTAGGGTTAAGGATGAAGTTTAATGTTAGGGTGAGGGCTTAGGGTTAGGGATTAGGGTTAGGGTTAAAGGTTACTCTTAGGTTTAACGGTTACACTTTGGTTTAGGGTTGAGGTTTACGGTTAGGGTTAAGATGAGGGGTTAGGGTTTGGTACAGGGTTAGGGTTAAGTGTTAGGTTTAGGGTTGAAGATTAGGATTAGGGTTAGGATTAAAGGTTAGCGTGAGAGTTAATGCTTAGGGTTAAGGTTAAGAGTTAGGGTTTAGGATTAGGGTTAGGGTTAGGGTTAGTTTTAGGTTTAGAGTTATGTGCTATGGTTTGTATTAGAGGTTAGCGTTAGGTTTACTGGACACGGTTAGGGTTACATTTAGGGGTTAGCATTAGGGTTAGCGTTAAGGGATAGGATTAGGGTTAAGTGTTGGGCTTAGGGTTAGGGTTTAGTGTTAGGGTTATCATTAAGGATTAGGGGTAGGGTCATGGTTAAATGCTTGGGTGCGGGTAATGGTTAAGGTCAGGGTTAAGGTTCACGGATAGGGTTAGTGTTAAGGGTTACGGGTAGGTTTAGGGTTCAGGGTTAGTGTTAGCATTAGGGCTTAAATTTAGGATTAGGCGGTAGGTTAGATTTAGGGTTAGATCTAGGCGTTAGGGTAAGGGCTAGCGTTAGGGTTAAGAGATAGGGTTAGGTTTAATGCTTAGGATTAGGGTTAGGATTTGGGGTTAAAGTAAGTGTTAGAGGTTAGGTTTAAGGATCCAAGGTTAGGGTTATTTTTAGCTGTAGTGTTAGGGTTAGGGATAAGGGATCCCATTAGCATTAAGGGTCTTCCTTACTATAGGCTTAAAGGTTAGGCTTAGAGTTAAAGGTTAAGGTTAGGGTCAGTGTTAAGATTTAGGGTGAGGGTTAACGGTGAGGGTAAAGGTTAAGCGTTAGGCTTTGGGATTAGTGATTAGGGTTTTTGGTTAGTGTTAGGGTTAGCAGTTAGGAGTTAGTGTTTTATGAAGGGGTATGGTTAGAATTAGGATTGGGGTTAGAGTTAGGGTGAGGTATAGGGGTTAGGTTTAGGGGTTAGTTTTAGGGTAAAAGGATAGGATTAGGGTTACGGGTTGGGCTTAGGATTAGGGTTAAGGTTTACTGCTAGGGTTAGGGATAGGGTTCAAGGTTAGCTTTAGGGGTTCTGGTTAGGGTTAGGTGTTAAGTTAGTGTCAGGGTTAGGACTAGTCGTGAGGGTAAGGTTTAGGGTTAGCTTTAAGAGCTAGGGTTAGGTTTAATGGTTAGGATTAGGATTAGGGTTAAGGGTTACGGTAAGGCTTAGGGGTTAGGGTGAAGGGTTAGTGTTTTTGTTAGGCATAGCATTGGGGTTACAAGTAAGGGTTACTGTCAGTGTTAGGGTTGTAGGTAGGGTTACGGTTAGGGTTAGCGGTTTAGAATTAGGGTTAGCGATTAGGTGTCACAGTGATGACTAGGAGATAGGGTTAGAATTATGGGATAGGGGTTGTTCTCAGGAAATGGGTTATGCATTAACGTTAGGATAAGAGGTTAAAGTTAGGCGCACGGTGAGGTTTACGTGTTAAGGGGAGAAATAGGAACAGATTTGGGTGTTATGTTCAGGGTTAGGGTTATCTGTTAAAGGTATTGTTTATGCTTAGCGCACGGGCCCTGTCTGCATTAGGCGGGCGGGGGGAGTTTAGGGGGCTGGGATTGTACCCGGGAACCCACTCTATCATACTCTGGGTATGGGCCCGTGGGTTTCATGCAGGACACAGTGGTAGAGCCTCCTTTCACGCATGGCATCGGAGGATTGCAGGCTTTCTAAACTCTAAGAAAGCAAGAAGTCTGAGAATTAGATTTAGGGTTAGGATGATGGTTAGGATTAAGGATGAAGTTTAGTGTTAGGGTGAGGGCTTAGGGTTAAGGATTAGGGTTAGGGTTAAAGGTTACTCTTAGGTATAACGGTTACACTTTGGTTTAGGGTTGAGGTTTACGGTTAGGGTTAAGATGAGGGGTTAGGGTTTGGGACAGGGTTAGGGTTAAGAGTTAGGTTTAGGGTTGAAGATTAGGATTAGGGTTAGGATTAAAGGTTAGCGTGAGAGTTAACGCTTAGGATTAAGGTTAAGTGTTAGGGGTTAGGGTTAGGGTTAGGGTTCGTTTTAGGGTTAGAGTTATGTGCTATGGTTTGTGTTAGAGGTTAGGGTTAGGTTTACTGGTGACGGTTAGGGTTACGTTTAGGGGTTAGCATTAGGGTTAGGGTTAAGGGATAGGATTAGGGTTAAGTGTTGGGCTTAGGGTTAGGGTTTAGTGTTAGGGTTAGCATTAAGGATTGGGGTTAGGTTCAGGGTTAAATGCTTGGGTGCGGGTAATGGTTAGGGTCAGGGTTAAGGTTCACGGATAGGGTTAGTGTTAAGGGTTACGGGTAGGTTTAGGGTTCAGGGTTAGAGTTAGCATTAGGGCTTAAGGTTAGGATTAGGCGGTAGGTTAGATTTAGGGTTAGATCTAGGCGTTAGGGTAAGGGCTAGCGTTAGGGTTAAGAGATAGGGTTAGGTTTAATGCTTAGGATTAGGGTTAGGGTTTGGGGTTAAAGTAAGTGTTAGGGGTTAGGTTTAAGGATCAAAGGTTAGGGTTATTTTTAGCTGTAGTGTTAGGGTTAGGGATAAGGGATCCCATTAGCATTAAGGGTCTTCCTTACTGTAGGGTTAAGGGTTAGGCTTAGAGTTAAAGGTTAAGGTTAGGGTCAGTGTTAAGATTTAGGGTGAGTGTTAACGGTTAGGGTAAAGGTTAAGCGTTAGGGTTAGTGATTAGTGATTAGGGTTTTTGGTTAGTGTTAGGGTTAGCGGTTAGGAATTAGTGTTTTATGAAGGGGTCTGGTTAGAATTAGGATTGGGGTTAGAGTTAGGGTGAGGTATAGGGGTTAGGTTTAGGGGTTAGTTTTAGGGTAAAAGGATAGGATTAGGGTTACGGGTTGGGCTTAGGTTTAGGGTTAAAGTTTACTGCTAGGGTTAGGGATAGGGTTCAGGGTTAGCTTTAGGGGTTCTGGTTAGGGTTAGGTGTTAGGTTAGTGTCAGGGTTAGGTCTAGTCGTGAGGGTAAGGTTTAGGGTTAGCTTTAAGAGCTAGGGTTAGGTTTAATGGTTAGGATTAGGATTAGGGTTAAGGGTTACGGTAAGGCTTAGGGGTTAGGGTGAAGGGTTAGGGTCAAGGGTTAGGATTTTTGTTAGGCATAGCGTTGGGGTTAGAAGTAAGGGTTACTGTCAGTGTTAGGGTTGTAGGTAGGGTTACGGTTAGGGTTAGCGGTTTAGAATTAGGGTTAGCGATTAGGTGTCACAGTGATGACTAGGAGATAGGGTTAGAATTATGGGATAGGGGTTGTTCTCAGGAAATGGGTTATGCATTAACGTTAGGATAAGAGGTTAAAGTTAGGCGCACGGTGAGGTTTACGTGTTAAGGGGAGAAATAGGAACAGGGTTCGGTGTTATGTTCAGGGTTAGGGTTATCTGTTAAAGGTATTGTTTATGCTTAGCGCACGGGCCCTGTCTGCATTAGGCGGGCGGGGGGAGTTTAGGGGGCTGGGATTGTACCCGGGAACCCACTCTATCATACTCTGGGTATGGGCCCGTGGGTTTCATGCAGGACACAGTGGTAGAGCCTCCTTTCACGCAAGGCATGGGAGGATTGCAGGCTTTCTAAACTCTAAGAAACCAAGATGTCTGAGAATGAGATTTAGGGTTAGGATTATGGTTAGGGTTAAGGATGAAGTTTAATGTTAGGGTGAGGGCTTAGGGTTAGGGATTAGGGTTAGGGTTAAAGGTTACTCTTAGGTTTAACGGTTACACTTTGGTTTAGGGTTGAGGTTTACGGTTAGGGTTAAGATGAGGGGTTAGGGTTTGGTACAGGGTTAGGGTTAAGTGTTAGGTTTAGGGTTGAAGATTAGGATTAGGGTTAGGATTAAAGGTTAGCGTGAGAGTTAATGCTTAGGGTTAAGGTTAAGAGTTAGGGTTTAGGATTAGGGTTAGGGTTAGGGTTAGTTTTAGGTTTAGAGTTATGTGCTATGGTTTGTATTAGAGGTTAGCGTTAGGTTTACTGGACACGGTTAGGGTTACATTTAGGGGTTAGCATTAGGGTTAGCGTTAAGGGATAGGATTAGGGTTAAGTGTTGGGCTTAGGGTTAGGGTTTAGTGTTAGGGTTATCATTAAGGATTAGGGGTAGGGTCATGGTTAAATGCTTGGGTGCGGGTAATGGTTAAGGTCAGGGTTAAGGTTCACGGATAGGGTTAGTGTTAAGGGTTACGGGTAGGTTTAGGGTTCAGGGTTAGTGTTAGCATTAGGGCTTAAATTTAGGATTAGGCGGTAGGTTAGATTTAGGGTTAGATCTAGGCGTTAGGGTAAGGGCTAGCGTTAGGGTTAAGAGATAGGGTTAGGTTTAATGCTTAGGATTAGGGTTAGGATTTGGGGTTAAAGTAAGTGTTAGAGGTTAGGTTTAAGGATCCAAGGTTAGGGTTATTTTTAGCTGTAGTGTTAGGGTTAGGGATAAGGGATCCCATTAGCATTAAGGGTCTTCCTTACTATAGGCTTAAAGGTTAGGCTTAGAGTTAAAGGTTAAGGTTAGGGTCAGTGTTAAGATTTAGGGTGAGGGTTAACGGTGAGGGTAAAGGTTAAGCGTTAGGCTTTGGGATTAGAGATTAGGGTTTTTGGTTAGTGTTAGGGTTAGCAGTTAGGAGTTAGTGTTTTATGAAGGGGTATGGTTAGAATTAGGATTGGGGTTAGAGTTAGGGTGAGGTATAGGGGTTAGGTTTAGGGGTTAGTTTTAGGGTAAAAGGATAGGATTAGGGTTACGGGTTGGGCTTAGGATTAGGGTTAAGGTTTACTGCTAGGGTTAGGGATAGGGTTCAAGGTTAGCTTTAGGGGTTCTGGTTAGGGTTAGGTGTTAAGTTAGTGTCAGGGTTAGGACTAGTCGTGAGGGTAAGGTTTAGGGTTAGCTTTAAGAGCTAGGGTTAGGTTTAATGGTTAGGATTAGGATTAGGGTTAAGGGTTACGGTAAGGCTTAGGGGTTAGGGTGAAGGGTTAGTGTTTTTGTTAGGCATAGCATTGGGGTTACAAGTAAGGGTTACTGTCAGTGTTAGGGTTGTAGGTAGGGTTACGGTTAGGGTTAGCGGTTTAGAATTAGGGTTAGCGATTAGGTGTCACAGTGATGACTAGGAGATAGGGTTAGAATTATGGGATAGGGGTTGTTCTCAGGAAATGGGTTATGCATTAACGTTAGGATAAGAGGTTAAAGTTAGGCGCACGGTGAGGTTTACGTGTTAAGGGGAGAAATAGGAACAGATTTGGGTGTTATGTTCAGGGTTAGGGTTATCTGTTAAAGGTATTGTTTATGCTTAGCGCACGGGCCCTGTCTGCATTAGGCGGGCGGGGGGAGTTTAGGGGGCTGGGATTGTACCCGGGAACCCACTCTATCATACTCTGGGTATGGGCCCGTGGGTTTCATGCAGGACACAGTGGTAGAGCCTCCTTTCACGCATGGCATGGGAGGATTGCAGGCTTTCTAAACTCTAAGAAAGCAAGAAGTCTGAGAATTAGATTTAGGGTTAGGATGATGGTTAGGATTAAGGATGAAGTTTAGTGTTAGGGTGAGGGCTTAGGGTTAAGGATTAGGGTTAGGGTTAAAGGTTACTCTTAGGTATAACGGTTACACTTTGGTTTAGGGTTGAGGTTTACGGTTAGGGTTAAGATGAGGGGTTAGGGTTTGGTACAGGGTTAGGGTTAAGTGTTAGGTTTAGGGTTGAAGATTAGGATTAGGGTTAGGATTAAAGGTTAGCGTGAGAGTTAACGCTTAGGGTTAAGGTTAAGTGTTAGGGGTTAGGGTTAGGGTTAGGGTTAGTTTTAGGGTTAGAGTTATGTGCTATGGTTTGTGTTAGAGGTTAGGGTTAGGTTTACTGGTGACGGTTAGGGTTACGTTTAGGGGTTAGCATTAGGGTTAGGGTTAAGGGATAGGATTAGGGTTAAGTGTTGGGCTTAGGGTTAGGGTTTAGTGTTAGGGTTAGCATTAAGGATTGGGGTTAGGTTCAGGGTTAAATGCTTGGGTGCGGCTAATGGTTAGGGTCAGGGTTAAGGTTCACGGATAGGGTTAGTGTTAAGGGTTACGGGTAGGTTTAGGGTTCAGGGTTAGAGTTAGCATTAGGGCTTAAGGTTAGGATTAGGCGGTAGGTTAGATTTAGGGTTAGATCTAGGCGTTAGGGTAAGGGCTAGCGTTAGGGTTAAGAGATAGGGTTAGGTTTAATGCTTAGGATTAGGGTTAGGGTTTGGGGTTAAAGTAAGTGTTAGGGGTTAGGTTTAAGGATCAAAGGTTAGGGTTATTTTTAGCTGTAGTGTTAGGGTTAGGGATAAGGGATCCCATTAGCATTAAGGGTCTTCCTTACTGTAGGGTTAAGGGTTAGGCTTAGAGTTAAAGGTTAAGGTTAGGGTCAGTGTTAAGATTTAGGGTGAGGGTTAACGGTTAGGGTAAAGGTTAAGCGTTAGGGTTAGTGATTAGTGATTAGGGTTTTTGGTTAGTGTTAGGGTTAGCGGTTAGGAGTTAGTGTTTTATGAAGGGGTCTGGTTAGAATTAGGATTGGGGTTAGAGTTAGGGTGAGGTATAGGGGTTAGGTTTAGGGGTTAGTTTTAGGGTAAAAGGATAGGATTAGGGTTACGGGTTGGGCTTAGGTTTAGGGTTAAAGTTTACTGCTAGGGTTAGGGATAGGGTTCAGGGTTAGCTTTAGGGGTTCTGGTTAGGGTTAGGTGTTAGGTTAGTGTCAGGGTTAGGTCTAGTCGTGAGGGTAAGGTTTAGGGTTAGCTTTAAGAGCTAGGGTTAGGTTTAATGGTTAGGATTAGGATTAGGGTTAAGGGTTAGGGTAAGGCTTAGGGGTTAGGGTGAAGGGTTAGGGTCAAGGGTTAGGATTTTTGTTCGGCATAGCGTTGGGGTTAGAAGTAAGGGTTACTGTCAGTGTTAGGGTTGTAGGTAGGGTTACGGTTAGGGTTAGCGGTTTAGAATTAGGGTTAGCGATTAGGTGTCACAGTGATGACTAGGAGATAGGGTCAGAATTATGGGATAGGGGTTGTTCTCAGGAAATGGTTTATGCATTAACGTTAGGATAAGAGGTTAAAGTTAGGCGCACGGTGAGGTTTACGTGTTAAGGGGAGAAATAGGAACAGGGTTGGGTGTTATGTTCAGGGTTAGGGTTATCTGTTAAAGGTATTGTTTATGCTTAGTGCACGGGCCCTGTCTGCATTAGGCGGGCGGGGGGAGTTTAGGGGGCTGGGTTTATACCCGGGAACCCACTCTATCATACTCTGGGTATGGGCCCGTGGGTTTCATGCAGGACACAGTGGTAGAGCCTCCTTTCACGCATGGCATGGGAGGATTGCAGGCTTTCTAAACTCGAAGAAAGCAAGAAGTCTGAGAATGAGATTTAGGTTTGGATTATGCTTAGGGTTAAGGATGAAGTTTAGTGTTAGGGTGAGGGCTTAGGTTTAGGGCTTAGGGTTAGGGTTAAAGGTTACTCTTAGGTTTAACGGTTACACTTTGGTTTAGGGTTGAGGTTTACGGTTAGGGTTAAGATGAGGGGTTAGGGTTAGGTACAGGGTTAGTGTTAAGTGTTAGGTTTAGGGTTGAAGAATAGGATTAGGGTTAGGATTAAAGGTTAGCGAGAGAGTTAACGCTTAGGGTTAAGGATAATAGTTAGGGTTTAGGGTTAGGGTTAGGGTTAGGGTTAGTTTTAGGGTTAGAGTTATGTGCTATGGTTTGTGTTAGAGGTCAGGGTTAGGTTTACTGGTGACGGTTAGGGTTACGTTTAGGGGTTAGCATTAGGGTTAGGGTTAGGGTTAAGGGATAGGATTAGGGTTAAGTGTTGGGCTTAGGGTTAGGGTTTAGTGTTAGGGTTATCATTAAGGATTAGGGTTAGGTTCAGGGTTAAATGCTTGGGTGCGGGTAATGGTTAAGGTCAGGGTTAAGGTTCACGGATAGGGTTAGTGTTAAGGGTTACGGGTAGGTTTAGGATTCAGGGTTAGAGTTAGCATTAGGGCTTAAGGTTAGGATTAGGCGGTAGGTTAGATTTAGGGTTAGATCTAGGCGTTAGGGTAAGGGCTAGCGTTAGGGTTAAGAGATAGGGTTAGGTTTAATGCTTAGGATTAGGGTTAGGGTTTGGGGTTAAAGTAAGTGTTAGGGGTTAGGTTTAAGAATCCAAGGTTAGGGTTATTTTTAGCTGTAGTGTTAGGGTTAGGGATAAGGGATCCCATTAGCATTAAGGGTCTTACTTACTGTAGCGTTAAGGGTTAGGCTTAGAGGTAGAGGTGAAGGTTAGGGTCAGTGTTAAGATTTAGGGTGAGGGTTAACGGTTAGGGTAAAGGTTAAGCGTTAGGGTTAGGGATTAGTGATTAGTGTTTTTGGTTACTGTTAGGGTTAGCGGTTAGGAGTTAGTGTTTTATGAAGGGGTATGGTTAGAATTAGGATTGGGGTTAGAGTTAGGGTGAGGTATAGGGGTTAGGTTTAGGGGTTAGCTTTAGGGTAAAAGGATAGGATTAGGGTTACGTGTTGGGCTTAGGTTTAGGGTTAAAGTTTACTGCTAGGGTTAGGGATAGGGTTCAGGGTTAGCTTTAGGGATTCTGGTTAGGGTTAGGTGTTAGGTTAGTGTCAGGGTTAGGTCTAGTCGTGAGGGTAAGGTTTAGGGTTAGCTTTAAGAGCTAGAGTTAGGTTTAATGGTTAGGATTAGGATTAGGGTTAAGGGTTAGGGTAAGGCTTAGGGGTTAGGGTCAAGGGTTAGGGTTTTTGTTAGACATGGCGTTGGGGTTAGAAGTAAGGGTTACTGTCAGTGTTAGGGTTATAGGTAGGGTTACGGTTAGGGTTAGCGGTTTAGAATTAGGGTTAGGGATTAGGTGTCACAGTGATGACTAGGAGATAGGGTTAGAATTATGGGATAGGGGTTGTTCTCAGGAAATGGGTTATGCATTAACGTTAGGATAAGAGGTTAAAGTTAGGAGCACGGTGAGGTTTACGTGTTAAGGGGAGAAATAGGAACAGGGTTGGGTGTTATGTTCAGGGTTAGGGTTATCTGTTAAAGGTATTGTTTATGCTTAGCGCACGGGCCCTGTCTGCATTAGGCGGGCGGGGGGAGTTTAGGGGGCTGGGATTGTACCCGGGAACCCACTCTATCATACTCTGGGTATGGGCCCGTGGGTTTCATGCAGGACACAGTGGTAGAGCCTCCTTTCACGCATGGCATCGGAGGATTGCAGGCTTTCTAAACTCTAAGAAAGCAAGAAGTCTGAGAATTAGATTTAGGGTTAGGATGATGGTTAGGATTAAGGATGAAGTTTAGTGTTAGGGTGAGGGCTTAGGGTTAAGGATTAGGGTTAGGGTTAAAGGTTACTCTTAGGTATAACGGTTACACTTTGGTTTAGGGTTGAGGTTTACGGTTAGGGTTAAGATGAGGGGTTAGGGTTTGGGACAGGGTTAGGGTTAAGAGTTAGGTTTAGGGTTGAAGATTAGGATTAGGGTTAGGATTAAAGGTTAGCGTGAGAGTTAACGCTTAGGATTAAGGTTAAGTGTTAGGGGTTAGGGTTAGGGTTAGGGTTCGTTTTAGGGTTAGAGTTATGTGCTATGGTTTGTGTTAGAGGTTAGGGTTAGGTTTACTGGTGACGGTTAGGGTTACGTTTAGGGGTTAGCATTAGGGTTAGGGTTAAGGGATAGGATTAGGGTTAAGTGTTGGGCTTAGGGTTAGGGTTTAGTGTTAGGGTTAGCATTAAGGATTGGGGTTAGGTTCAGGGTTAAATGCTTGGGTGCGGGTAATGGTTAGGGTCAGGGTTAAGGTTCACGGATAGGGTTAGTGTTAAGGGTTACGGGTAGGTTTAGGGTTCAGGGTTAGAGTTAGCATTAGGGCTTAAGGTTAGGATTAGGCGGTAGGTTAGATTTAGGGTTAGATCTAGGCGTTAGGGTAAGGGCTAGCGTTAGGGTTAAGAGATAGGGTTAGGTTTAATGCTTAGGATTAGGGTTAGGGTTTGGGGTTAAAGTAAGTGTTAGGGGTTAGGTTTAAGGATCAAAGGTTAGGGTTATTTTTAGCTGTAGTGTTAGGGTTAGGGATAAGGGATCCCATTAGCATTAAGGGTCTTCCTTACTGTAGGGTTAAGGGTTAGGCTTAGAGTTAAAGGTTAAGGTTAGGGTCAGTGTTAAGATTTAGGGTGAGTGTTAACGGTTAGGGTAAAGGTTAAGCGTTAGGGTTAGTGATTAGTGATTAGGGTTTTTGGTTAGTGTTAGGGTTAGCGGTTAGGAATTAGTGTTTTATGAAGGGGTCTGGTTAGAATTAGGATTGGGGTTAGAGTTAGGGTGAGGTATAGGGGTTAGGTTTAGGGGTTAGTTTTAGGGTAAAAGGATAGGATTAGGGTTACGGGTTGGGCTTAGGTTTAGGGTTAAAGTTTACTGCTAGGGTTAGGGATAGGGTTCAGGGTTAGCTTTAGGGGTTCTGGTTAGGGTTAGGTGTTAGGTTAGTGTCAGGGTTAGGTCTAGTCGTGAGGGTAAGGTTTAGGGTTAGCTTTAAGAGCTAGGGTTAGGTTTAATGGTTAGGATTAGGATTAGGGTTAAGGGTTACGGTAAGGCTTAGGGGTTAGGGTGAAGGGTTAGGGTCAAGGGTTAGGATTTTTGTTAGGCATAGCGTTGGGGTTAGAAGTAAGGGTTACTGTCAGTGTTAGGGTTGTAGGTAGGGTTACGGTTAGGGTTAGCGGTTTAGAATTAGGGTTAGCGATTAGGTGTCACAGTGATGACTAGGAGATAGGGTTAGAATTATGGGATAGGGGTTGTTCTCAGGAAATGGGTTATGCATTAACGTTAGGATAAGAGGTTAAAGTTAGGCGCACGGTGAGGTTTACGTGTTAAGGGGAGAAATAGGAACAGGGTTCGGTGTTATGTTCAGGGTTAGGGTTATCTGTTAAAGGTATTGTTTATGCTTAGCGCACGGGCCCTGTCTGCATTAGGCGGGCGGGGGGAGTTTAGGGGGCTGGGATTGTACCCGGGAACCCACTCTATCATACTCTGGGTATGGGCCCGTGGGTTTCATGCAGGACACAGTGGTAGAGCCTCCTTTCACGCAAGGCATGGGAGGATTGCAGGCTTTCTAAACTCTAAGAAACCAAGATGTCTGAGAATGAGATTTAGGGTTAGGATTATGGTTAGGGTTAAGGATGAAGTTTAATGTTAGGGTGAGGGCTTAGGGTTAGGGATTAGGGTTAGGGTTAAAGGTTACTCTTAGGTTTAACGGTTACACTTTGGTTTAGGGTTGAGGTTTACGGTTAGGGTTAAGATGAGGGGTTAGGGTTTGGTACAGGGTTAGGGTTAAGTGTTAGGTTTAGGGTTGAAGATTAGGATTAGGGTTAGGATTAAAGGTTAGCGTGAGAGTTAATGCTTAGGGTTAAGGTTAAGAGTTAGGGTTTAGGATTAGGGTTAGGGTTAGGGTTAGTTTTAGGTTTAGAGTTATGTGCTATGGTTTGTATTAGAGGTTAGCGTTAGGTTTACTGGACACGGTTAGGGTTACATTTAGGGGTTAGCATTAGGGTTAGCGTTAAGGGATAGGATTAGGGTTAAGTGTTGGGCTTAGGGTTAGGGTTTAGTGTTAGGGTTATCATTAAGGATTAGGGGTAGGGTCATGGTTAAATGCTTGGGTGCGGGTAATGGTTAAGGTCAGGGTTAAGGTTCACGGATAGGGTTAGTGTTAAGGGTTACGGGTAGGTTTAGGGTTCAGGGTTAGTGTTAGCATTAGGGCTTAAATTTAGGATTAGGCGGTAGGTTAGATTTAGGGTTAGATCTAGGCGTTAGGGTAAGGGCTAGCGTTAGGGTTAAGAGATAGGGTTAGGTTTAATGCTTAGGATTAGGGTTAGGATTTGGGGTTAAAGTAAGTGTTAGAGGTTAGGTTTAAGGATCCAAGGTTAGGGTTATTTTTAGCTGTAGTGTTAGGGTTAGGGATAAGGGATCCCATTAGCATTAAGGGTCTTCCTTACTATAGGCTTAAAGGTTAGGCTTAGAGTTAAAGGTTAAGGTTAGGGTCAGTGTTAAGATTTAGGGTGAGGGTTAACGGTGAGGGTAAAGGTTAAGCGTTAGGCTTTGGGATTAGTGATTAGGGTTTTTGGTTAGTGTTAGGGTTAGCAGTTAGGAGTTAGTGTTTTATGAAGGGGTATGGTTAGAATTAGGATTGGGGTTAGAGTTAGGGTGAGGTATAGGGGTTAGGTTTAGGGGTTAGTTTTAGGGTAAAAGGATAGGATTAGGGTTACGGGTTGGGCTTAGGATTAGGGTTAAGGTTTACTGCTAGGGTTAGGGATAGGGTTCAAGGTTAGCTTTAGGGGTTCTGGTTAGGGTTAGGTGTTAAGTTAGTGTCAGGGTTAGGACTAGTCGTGAGGGTAAGGTTTAGGGTTAGCTTTAAGAGCTAGGGTTAGGTTTAATGGTTAGGATTAGGATTAGGGTTAAGGGTTACGGTAAGGCTTAGGGGTTAGGGTGAAGGGTTAGTGTTTTTGTTAGGCATAGCATTGGGGTTACAAGTAAGGGTTACTGTCAGTGTTAGGGTTGTAGGTAGGGTTACGGTTAGGGTTAGCGGTTTAGAATTAGGGTTAGCGATTAGGTGTCACAGTGATGACTAGGAGATAGGGTTAGAATTATGGGATAGGGGTTGTTCTCAGGAAATGGGTTATGCATTAACGTTAGGATAAGAGGTTAAAGTTAGGCGCACGGTGAGGTTTACGTGTTAAGGGGAGAAATAGGAACAGATTTGGGTGTTATGTTCAGGGTTAGGGTTATCTGTTAAAGGTATTGTTTATGCTTAGCGCACGGGCCCTGTCTGCATTAGGCGGGCGGGGGGAGTTTAGGGGGCTGGGATTGTACCCGGGAACCCACTCTATCATACTCTGGGTATGGGCCCGTGGGTTTCATGCAGGACACAGTGGTAGAGCCTCCTTTCACGCATGGCATGGGAGGATTGCAGGCTTTCTAAACTCTAAGAAAGCAAGAAGTCTGAGAATTAGATTTAGGGTTAGGATGATGGTTAGGATTAAGGATGAAGTTTAGTGTTAGGGTGAGGGCTTAGGGTTAAGGATTAGGGTTAGGGTTAAAGGTTACTCTTAGGTATAACGGTTACACTTTGGTTTAGGGTTGAGGTTTACGGTTAGGGTTAAGATGAGGGGTTAGGGTTTGGTACAGGGTTAGGGTTAAGTGTTAGGTTTAGGGTTGAAGATTAGGATTAGGGTTAGGATTAAAGGTTAGCGTGAGAGTTAACGCTTAGGGTTAAGGTTAAGTGTTAGGGGTTAGGGTTAGGGTTAGGGTTAGTTTTAGGGTTAGAGTTATGTGCTATGGTTTGTGTTAGAGGTTAGGGTTAGGTTTACTGGTGACGGTTAGGGTTACGTTTAGGGGTTAGCATTAGGGTTAGGGTTAAGGGATAGGATTAGGGTTAAGTGTTGGGCTTAGGGTTAGGGTTTAGTGTTAGGGTTAGCATTAAGGATTGGGGTTAGGTTCAGGGTTAAATGCTTGGGTGCGGCTAATGGTTAGGGTCAGGGTTAAGGTTCACGGATAGGGTTAGTGTTAAGGGTTACGGGTAGGTTTAGGGTTCAGGGTTAGAGTTAGCATTAGGGCTTAAGGTTAGGATTAGGCGGTAGGTTAGATTTAGGGTTAGATCTAGGCGTTAGGGTAAGGGCTAGCGTTAGGGTTAAGAGATAGGGTTAGGTTTAATGCTTAGGATTAGGGTTAGGGTTTGGGGTTAAAGTAAGTGTTAGGGGTTAGGTTTAAGGATCAAAGGTTAGGGTTATTTTTAGCTGTAGTGTTAGGGTTAGGGATAAGGGATCCCATTAGCATTAAGGGTCTTCCTTACTGTAGGGTTAAGGGTTAGGCTTAGAGTTAAAGGTTAAGGTTAGGGTCAGTGTTAAGATTTAGGGTGAGGGTTAACGGTTAGGGTAAAGGTTAAGCGTTAGGGTTAGTGATTAGTGATTAGGGTTTTTGGTTAGTGTTAGGGTTAGCGGTTAGGAGTTAGTGTTTTATGAAGGGGTCTGGTTAGAATTAGGATTGGGGTTAGAGTTAGGGTGAGGTATAGGGGTTAGGTTTAGGGGTTAGTTTTAGGGTAAAAGGATAGGATTAGGGTTACGGGTTGGGCTTAGGTTTAGGGTTAAAGTTTACTGCTAGGGTTAGGGATAGGGTTCAGGGTTAGCTTTAGGGGTTCTGGTTAGGGTTAGGTGTTAGGTTAGTGTCAGGGTTAGGTCTAGTCGTGAGGGTAAGGTTTAGGGTTAGCTTTAAGAGCTAGGGTTAGGTTTAATGGTTAGGATTAGGATTAGGGTTAAGGGTTAGGGTAAGGCTTAGGGGTTAGGGTGAAGGGTTAGGGTCAAGGGTTAGGATTTTTGTTCGGCATAGCGTTGGGGTTAGAAGTAAGGGTTACTGTCAGTGTTAGGGTTGTAGGTAGGGTTACGGTTAGGGTTAGCGGTTTAGAATTAGGGTTAGGGATTAGGTGTCACAGTGATGACTAGGAGATAGGGTCAGAATTATGGGATAGGGGTTGTTCTCAGGAAATGGTTTATGCATTAACGTTAGGATAAGAGGTTAAAGTTAGGCGCACGGTGAGGTTTACGTGTTAAGGGGAGAAATAGGAACAGGGTTGGGTGTTATGTTCAGGGTTAGGGTTATCTGTTAAAGGTATTGTTTATGCTTAGTGCACGGGCCCTGTCTGCATTAGGCGGGCGGGGGGAGTTTAGGGGGCTGGGTTTATACCCGGGAACCCACTCTATCATACTCTGGGTATGGGCCCGTGGGTTTCATGCAGGACACAGTGGTAGAGCCTCCTTTCACGCATGGCATGGGAGGATTGCAGGCTTTCTAAACTCGAAGAAAGCAAGAAGTCTGAGAATGAGATTTAGGTTTGGATTATGCTTAGGGTTAAGGATGAAGTTTAGTGTTAGGGTGAGGGCTTAGGTTTAGGGCTTAGGGTTAGGGTTAAAGGTTACTCTTAGGTTTAACGGTTACACTTTGGTTTAGGGTTGAGGTTTACGGTTAGGGTTAAGATGAGGGGTTAGGGTTAGGTACAGGGTTAGTGTTAAGTGTTAGGTTTAGGGTTGAAGAATAGGATTAGGGTTAGGATTAAAGGTTAGCGAGAGAGTTAACGCTTAGGGTTAAGGATAAGAGTTAGGGTTTAGGGTTAGGGTTAGGGTTAGGGTTAGTTTTAGGGTTAGAGTTATGTGCTATGGTTTGTGTTAGAGGTCAGGGTTAGGTTTACTGGTGACGGTTAGGGTTACGTTTAGGGGTTAGCATTAGGGTTAGGGTTAGGGTTAAGGGATAGGATTAGGGTTAAGTGTTGGGCTTAGGGTTAGGGTTTAGTGTTAGGGTTATCATTAAGGATTAGGGTTAGGTTCAGGGTTAAATGCTTGGGTGCGGGTAATGGTTAAGGTCAGGGTTAAGGTTCACGGATAGGGTTAGTGTTAAGGGTTACGGGTAGGTTTAGGATTCAGGGTTAGAGTTAGCATTAGGGCTTAAGGTTAGGATTAGGCGGTAGGTTAGATTTAGGGTTAGATCTAGGCGTTAGGGTAAGGGCTAGCGTTAGGGTTAAGAGATAGGGTTAGGTTTAATGCTTAGGATTAGGGTTAGGGTTTGGGGTTAAAGTAAGTGTTAGGGGTTAGGTTTAAGAATCCAAGGTTAGGGTTATTTTTAGCTGTAGTGTTAGGGTTAAGGATAAGGGATCCCATTAGCATTAAGGGTCTTACTTACTGTAGCGTTAAGGGTTAGGCTTAGAGGTAGAGGTGAAGGTTAGGGTCAGTGTTAAGATTTAGGGTGAGGGTTAACGGTTAGGGTAAAGGTTAAGCGTTAGGGTTAGGGATTAGTGATTAGTGTTTTTGGTTACTGTTAGGGTTAGCGGTTAGGAGTTAGTGTTTTATGAAGGGGTATGGTTAGAATTAGGATTGGGGTTAGAGTTAGGGTGAGGTATAGGGGTTAGGTTTAGGGGTTAGCTTTAGGGTAAAAGGATAGGATTAGGGTTACGTGTTGGGCTTAGGTTTAGGGTTAAAGTTTACTGCTAGGGTTAGGGATAGGGTTCAGGGTTAGCTTTAGGGATTCTGGTTAGGGTTAGGTGTTAGGTTAGTGTCAGGGTTAGGTCTAGTCGTGAGGGTAAGGTTTAGGGTTAGCTTTAAGAGCTAGAGTTAGGTTTAATGGTTAGGATTAGGATTAGGGTTAAGGGTTAGGGTAAGGCTTAGGGGTTAGGGTCAAGGGTTAGGGTTTTTGTTAGACATGGCGTTGGGGTTAGAAGTAAGGGTTACTGTCAGTGTTAGGGTTATAGGTAGGGTTACGGTTAGGGTTAGCGGTTTAGAATTAGGGTTAGGGATTAGGTGTCACAGTGATGACTAGGAGATAGGGTTAGAATTATGGGATAGGGGTTGTTCTCAGGAAATGGGTTATGCATTAACGTTAGGATAAGAGGTTAAAGTTAGGAGCACGGTGAGGTTTACGTGTTAAGGGGAGAAATAGGAACAGGGTTGGGTGTTATGTTCAGGGTTAGGGTTATTTGATAAAGGTATTGTTTATGCTTAGCGCACGGGCCCTGTCTGCATTAGGCGGGTGGGGGGAGTTTAAGGGGCTGGGATTGTACCCGGGAACCCACTCTGTCATACTCTGGGTATGGGCCCGTGGGTTTCATGCAGGACACAGTGGTAGAGCCTCCTTTCACGCATGGCATGGGAGCATTGCAGGCTCTCTAAACTCTAAGAAAGCAAGAAGTCTTAGAATGAGATTTAGGGTTGGATTATGGTTAGGGTTATGGATGAAGTTTAGTGTTAGGGTGAGGGCTTAGGGTTAGGGATTAGGGTTAGGGTTAAAGGTTACTCTTAGGTTTAACGGTTACACTTTGGTTTAGGGTTGAGGTTTACGGTTAGGGTTAAGAAGAGGGGTTAGGGTTTGGTACAGGGTTAGGGTTAAGTGTTAGGTTTAGGGTTGAAGATTAGGATTAGGGTTAGGATTAATGGTTAGCGTGAGAGTTAACGCTTAGGGTTAAGGTTAAGAGTTAGGGTTTAGGGTTAGGTTTAGGGTTAGGGTTAGTTTTAGTGTTAGAGTTATGGGCTACGGTTTGTGTTAGAGGTTAGGGTTAGGTTTACTGGTCACGGTGAGGGTTAGGTTTAGGGGTTAGCATTAGGGTTAGGGTTAAGGGATAGGATTAGGGTTAAGTGTTGGGCTTAGGGTTAGGGTTTAGTGTTAGGGTTATCATTAAGTATTAGGCGTAGGGTCAGGGTTAAATGCTTTGGTGCGGGTAATGGTTAGTGTCAGGGTTAATGTTCAAAGATAGGGTTAGTGTTAAGGGTTACGGGTAGGTTTAGAGTTCAGGGTTAGAGTTAGCATTAGGACTTAAGGTTAGGATTAGGCGGTAGGTTAGATTTAGGTTTAGATCTAGGCCTTAGGGTAAGGGCTAGCCTTAGAGTTAAGAGATAAGGTTAGGTTTAATGCTTAGGATTAGGGTTAGGGTTTGGGGTTAAAGAAAGTGTTAGGGGTTAGGTTTAAGGATCAAAGGTTAGGGTTATTTTTAGCTGTAGTGTTAGGGTTAGGGATAAGGGATCCCGTTAGCATTAAGGGTCTTCCTTACTGTAGGGTTAAGGGTTAGGCTTAGAGTTAAAGGTTAAGGTTAGGGTCAGTGTTAAGATTTAGGGTGAGGGTTAACGGTTAGGGTAAAGGTTAAGCGTTAGGGTTAGGGATTAGTGATTAGGGTTTTTGGTTACTGTTAGGGTTAGTGGTTAGGAGTCAGTGTTTTATGAAGGGGTATGGTTAGAATTAGGATTGGGGTTACAGTTAGGGTGAGGTATAGGGGTTAGGTTTAGGGGTTAGCTTTAGGGTAAAAGGATAGGATTAGGGTTACGGGTTGGGCTTATGTTTAGGGTTAAAGTTTACTGCTAGGGTTAGGGATAGGGTTCAGGGTTAGCTTTAGGGGTTCTGGTTAGGGTTAGGTGTTAGGTTAGTGTCAGGGTTAGGTCTAGTCGTGAGGGTAAGGTTTAGGGTTATCTTTAAGAGCTAGGATTAGGTTTAATGGTTAGGATTAGGATTAGGGTTAAGGGTTAGGGTAAGGCTTAGGGGTTAGGGTGAAGGGTTAGGGTCAAGGGTTAGGGTTTTTGTTAGGCATAGCGTTGGGGTTAGAAATAAGGGTTACTGTAAGTGTTAGGGTTGTAGGTAGGGTTACGGTTAGGGTTAACGGTTTAGAATTAGGGTTAGCGATTAGGTGTCACAGTGATGACTAGGAGATAGGGTTAGAATTATGGGATAGGGGTTGTTCTCAGGGAATGGGTTATGCATTAACGTTAGGATAAGAGGTTAAAGTTAGGCGCACGGTGAGGTTTACGTGTTAAGGGGAGAAATAGGAACAGGATTGGGTGTTATGTTCAGGGTTAGGGTTATCTGTTAAAGGTATTGTTTATGCTTAGCGCACGGGCCCTGTCTGCATTAGGCGGTCGGGGGGAGTTTAGGGGGCTGGGATTGTACCCGGGAACCCACTCTATCATACTCTGGGTATGGGCCCGTGGGTTTCATGCAGGACACAGTGGTAGAGCCTCCTTTCACGCATGGCATGGGAGGATTGCAGGCTTTCTAAACTCTAAGAAAGCAAGAAGTCTGAGAATTAGATTTAGGGTTAGGACTCTGGTTAGGGTTAAGGATGAAGTTTAGTGTTAGGGTGAGGGCTTAGGGTTAGGGATTAGAGTTAGGGTTAAAGGTTACTCTTAGGTTTAACGGTTACACTTTGTTTTAGGGTTGAGGTTTACGGTTAGGGTTAAGATGAGGGGCTAGGGTTAGGTACAGTGTTAGGGTTAAGTGTTAGGTTTAGGGTTGAAGATTAGGATTAGGGTTAGGATAAAAGGTTAGCGTGAGACTTAAGGCTTAGGTTTAAGGTTAAGAGTTAGGGTTTAGGGTTAGGGTTAGGGTTAGGGTTAGTTTTAGGTTTAGAGTTATGTGCTATGGTTTGTGTTAGAGGTTAGGGTTAGGTTTACTGGTCATGGTTGGGTTACGTTTAGGGGTTAGCATTAGGGTTAGGGTTAGAGTTAAGTGTTAGGTTTAGGGTTGAAGATTAGGATTAGGGTTAGGATTAAAGGTTAGCGTGAGAGTTAACGGTTAGGGTTAAGGTTCAGAGTTAGGTTTTAGGGTTAGGGTTAGGGTTATGGTTAGTTTTAGGGTTAGAGTTATGTGCTATGATTTGTGTTAGAGGTTAGGGTTAGGTTTACTGGTCACGGTTAGGGTTACGTTTAGGGGTTAGCATTAGGGTTAGGGTTAGGGTTAAGGGATAGGATTAGGGTTAAGTGTTGGGCTTAGGGTTAGGTTTTAGTGTTAGGGTTATCATTAAGGATTAGGGGTAGGGTCAGGGTTAAATGCTTGGGTGCGGGTAATGGTTAGGGTCAGGGTTAAGGTTCACGGATAGGGTTAGTGTTAAGGGTTACGGGTAGGTTTAGGGTTCAGGGTTAGAGTTAGCATTAGGGCTTAAGGTTAGGATTAGGCGGTAGGTTAGATTTAGGGTTAGATCTGGGCGTTAGGGTAAGGGCTAGCGTTAGGGTTAAGAGATAGGGTTAGGTTTAATGCTTAGGATTAGGGTTAGGGTTTGGGGTTAAAGTAATTGTTTGGGGTAAGGTTTAAGGATCAAACGTTAGGGTTATTTTTAGCTGTAGTGTTAGGGTTAGGGATAAGGGATCCCATTAGCATTAAGGGTCTTCCTTACTGTAGGGTTAAGGGTTAGGCTTAGAGTTAAAGCTTAAGGTTAGGGTCAGTGTTAAGATTTAGGGTGAGGGTTAACGGTTAGGGTAAAGGTTAAGCGTTAGGGTTAGGGATTATTGATTAGGGTTTTTGGTTAGTGTTAGGGTTAGCGGTTAGGAGTTAGTGTTTTATGAAGGGGTATGGTTAGAATTAGGATTGGGGTTAGAGTTAGGGTGAGGTATAGGGGTTAGGTTTAGGGGTTAGCTTTAGGGTAAAAGGATAGGATTAGGGTTACGGGTTGGGCTTAGGTTTAGGGTTAAAGTTTACTGAGGGGTTAGGGATAGGGTTCAGGGTTAGCTTTAGGGGTTCTGGTTAGGGTTAGGTGTTAGGTTAGTGTCAGGGTTAAGTCTAGTCGTGAGGGTAAGGTTTAGGGTTAGCTTTAAGAGCTAGGGTTAGGTTTAATGGTTAGGATTAGGATTAGGGTTAAGGGTTAGGGTAAGGCTTAGGGGTTAGGGTCAAGGGTTAGGTTTTTTGTTAGACATGGCGTTGGGGTTAGAAGTAAGGGTTACTGTCAGTGTTAGGGTTGTAGGTAGGGTTACGGTTAGGGTTAGCGGTTTAGAATTAGGGTTAGGGATTAGGTGTCACAGTGATGACTAGGAGATAGGGTTAGAATTATGGGATAGGGGTTGTTCTCAGGAAATGGGTTATGCATTAACGTTAGGATAAGAGGTTAAAGTTAGGAGCACGGTGAGGTTTACGTGTTAAGGGGAGAAATAGGAACAGGGTTGGGTGTTATGTTCAGGGTTAGGGTTATCTGATAAAGGTATTGTTTATGCTTAGCGCACGGGCCCTGTCTGCATTAGGCGGGTGGGGGGAGTTTAAGGGGCTGGGATTGTACCCGGGAACCCACTCTGTCATACTCTGGGTATGGGCCCGTGGGTTTCATGCAGGACACAGTGGTAGAGCCTCCTTTCACGCAAGGCATGGGAGGATTGCAGGCTCTCTAAACTCTAAGAAAGCAAGAAGTCTTAGAATGAGATTTAGGTTTGGATTATGGTTAGGGTTAAGGATGAAGTTTAGTGTTAGGGTGAGGGCTTAGGGTTAGGGATTAGGGTTAGGGTTAAAGGTTACTCTTAGGTTTAACGGTTACACTTTGGTTTAGGGTTGAGTCTTACGGTTAGGGTTAAGAAGAGGGGTTAGGGTTTGGTACAGGGTTTGGGTTAAGTGTTAGGTTTAGGGTTGAAGATTAGGATTAGGGTTAGGATTAAAGGTTAGCGTGAGAATTAACGCTTAGGGTTAAGGTTAAGAGTTAGTGTTTAGGGTTAGGTTTAGGGTTAGGGTTAGTTTTAGTGTTAGAGTTATGGGCTACGGTTTGTGTTAGAGGTTAGGGTTAGGTTTACTGGTCACGGTGAGGGTTAGGTTTAGGGGTTACATTAGGGTTAGGGTTAAGGGATAGGATTAGGGTTAAGTGTTGGGCTTAGGGTTAGGGTTTAGTGTTAGGGTTATCATTAAGGATTAGGCGTAGGGTCAGGGTTAAATGCTTTGGTGCGGGTAATGGTTAGTGTCAGGGTTAAAGTTCAAGGATAGGGTTAGTGTTAAGGGTTACGGGTAGGTTTAGAGTTCAGGGTTAGAGTTAGCATTAGGACTTAAGGTTAGGATTAGGCGGTAGGTTAGATTTGGGGTTAGATCTAGGCCTTAGGGTAAGGGCTAGCCTTAGGGTTAAGAAATAGGGTTAGGTTTAATGCTTAGGATTAGGGTTGTGGTTTGGGGTTAAAGTAAGTGTTAGGGGTTAGGTTTAAGGATCAAAGGTTAGGGTTATTTTTAGCTGTAGTGTTAGGGTTAGGGATAAGGGATCCCATTAGCATTAAGCGTCATCCTTACTGTAGGGTTAAGGGTTAGGCTTAGAGTTAAAGGTTAAGGTTAGGGTCAGTGTTAAGATTTAGGGTGAGGGTTAACGGTGAGGGTAAAGGTTAAGCGTTAGGGTTAGGGATTAGTGATTAGGGTTTTTGGTTACTGTTAGGGTTAGCGGTTAGGAGTTAGTGTTTTATGAAGGGGTATGGTTAGAATTAGGATTCGGGTT
This sequence comes from Eulemur rufifrons, assembly GCF_041146395.1. Lineage (NCBI taxonomy): Eukaryota > Metazoa > Chordata > Mammalia > Primates > Lemuridae > Eulemur > Eulemur rufifrons. Next base: position 1,200,272 of record NW_027182824.1, on the reverse strand, counting down.
AGAGTTAGGGTGAGGTATAGGGGTTAGGTTTAGGGGTTAGCTTTAGGGTAAAGGGATAGGATTAGGGTTACGGGTTGGGCTTAGGTTTAGGGTTAAAGTTTACTGCTAGGGTTAGGGATAGGGTTCAGGGTTAGCTTTAGGGGTTCTGGTTAGGGTTAGGTGTTAGGTTAGTGTCAGGGTTAGGTCTAGTCGTGAGGGTAAGGTTTAGGGTTAGCTTTAAGAGCTAGAATTAGGTTTAATGGTTAGGATTAGGATTAGGGTTAAGGGTTAGGGTAAGGCTTAGGGGTTAGGGTGAAGGGTTAGGGTCAAGGGTTCGGGTTTTTGTTAGGCATAGCGTTGGGGTTACAAATAAGGGTTACTGTAAGTGTTAGGGTTGTAGGTAGGGTTACGGTTAGGGTTAGCGGTTTAGAATTAGGGTTAGGGATTAGGTGTCACAGTGATGACTAGGAGATAGGGTTAGAATTATGGGATAGGGGTTGTTCTCAGGAAATGGGTTATGCATTAACGTTAGGATAAGAGGTTAAATTTAGGCGCACGGTGAGGTTTACGTGTTAAGGGGAGAAATAGGAACAGGGTTGGGTGTTATGTTCAGGGTTAGGGTTATCTGTTAAAGGTATTGTTTATGCTTAGCGCACGGGCCCTGTCTGCATTAGGCGGTCGGGGGGAGTTTAGGGGGCTGGGATTGTACCCGGGAACCCACTCTATCATACTCTGGGTATGGGCCCGTGGGTTTCATGCAGGACACAGTGGTAGAGCCTCCTTTCACGCATGGCATGGGAGGATTGCAGGCTTTCTAAATTCTAAGAAAGCAAGAAGTCTGAGAATTAGATTTAGGGTTAGGACTCTGGTTAGGGTTAAGGATGAAGTTTAGTGTTAGGGTGAGGGCTTAGGGTTAGGGATTAGAGTTAGGGTTAAAGGTTACTCTTAGGTTTAACGGTTACACTTTGTTTTAGGGTTGAGGTTTACGGTTAGGTTTAAGATGAGGGGTTAGGGTTAGGTACAGTGTTAGGGTTAAGTGTTAGGTTTAGGGTTGAAGATTAGGATTAGGGTTAGGATTAAAGGTTAGCGTGAGACTTAAGGCTAGGGTTAAGGTTAAGAGTTAGGGTTTAGGGTTAGGGTTAGGGTTAGGGTTAGTTTTAGGGTTAGAGTTATGTGCTATGGTTTGTGTTAGAGGTTAGGGTTAGGTTTACTGGTCACGGTTGGGTTACGTTTAGGGGTTAGCATTAGGGTTAGGGTTAGGGTTAAGTGTTAGGTTTAGGGTTGAAGATTAGGATTAGGGTTAGGATTAAAGGTTAGCGTGAGAGTTAACGGTTAGGGTTAAGGTTCAGAGTTAGGGTTTAGGGTTAGGGTTAGGGTTATGGTTAGTTTTAGGGTTAGAGTTATGTGCTATGGTTTGTGTTAGAGGTCAGGGTTAGGTTTACTGGTGATGGTTAGGGTAACGTTTAGGGGTTAGCAATAGGGTTAGGGTTAGGGTTAAGGGATAGGATTAGGGTTAAGTGTTGGGCTTAGGGTTAGGGTTTAGTGTTAGGGTTATCATTAAGGATTAGGGGTAGGGTCAGGGTTAAATGCTTGGGTGCAGGTAATGGTTCGGGTCAGGGTTAAGGTTCACGGATAGGGTTAGTGTTAAGGGTTACGGGTAGGTTTAGGGTTCAGGGTTAGAGTTAGCATTAGGGCTTAGGTTAGTATTAGGCGGTAGGTTAGATTTAGGGTTAGATCTAGGCGTTAGGGTAAGGGCTAGCGTTAGGGTTGAGAGATAGGGTTAGGTTTAATGCTTAGGATTAGGGTTAGGGTTTAGGGTTAAAGGAAGTGTTAGGGGTTAGGTTTAAGGATCAAAGGTTAGGGTTATTTTTAGCTGTAGTGTTAGGGTTAGGGATAAGGGATCCCATTAGCATTAAGGGTCTTCCTTACTGTAGGGTTAAGGGTTAGGCTTAGAGGTAAAGGTGAAGGTTAGGGTCAGTGTTAAGATTTAGGGTGAGGGTTAACGGTTAGGGTAAAGGTTAAGCATTAGGGTTAGGGATTAGTGATTAGGGTTTTGGTTAGTGTTAGGGTTAGCGGTTTGGAGTTAGTGTTTTATGAAGGGGTATGGTTAGAATTAGGATTGGGGTTAGAGTTAGGGTGAGGTATAGGGGTTAGGTTTAGGGGTTAGTTTTAGGGTAAAAGGATAGGATTAGGGTTACGGGTTGGGCTTAGGTTTAGGGTTAAAGTTTACTGCTAGGGTTAGGGATAGGGTTCAGGGTTAGCTTTAGGGGTTCTTGTTAGGGTTAGGTGTTAGGTTAGTGTCAGGGTTAGGTCTAGTCGTGAGGGTAAGGTTTAGGGTTAGCTTTAAGAGCTAGGGTTAGGTTTAATGGTTAGGATTAGGATTAGGCTTAAGGGTTAGGGTAAGGCTTAGGGGTTATTGTGAAGGGTTAGGGTCAAGGGTTAGGGTTTTTGTTAGGCATAGCGTTGGGGTTAGAAGTAAGGGTTACTGTCAGTGTTAGGGTTGTAGGTAGGGTTACGGTTAGGGTTAGCGGTTTAGAATTAGGGTTAGGGATTAGGTGTCACAGTGATGACTAGGAGATAGGGTTAGAATTATGGGATAGGGGTTGTTCTCAGGAAATGGGTTATGCATTAACGTTAGGATAAGAGGTTAAAGTTAGGCGCACGGTGAGGTTTACGTGTTAAGGGGAGAAATAGGAACAGGGTTGGGTGTTATGTTCAGGGTTAGGGTTATCTGTTAAAGGTATTGTTTATGCTTAGCGCACGGGCCCTGTCTGCATTAGGCGGGCGGGGGGAGTTTAGGGGGCTGGGATTGTACCCGGGAACCCACTCTATCATACTCTGGGTATGGGCCCGTGGGTTTCATGCAGGACACAGTGGTAGAGCCTCCTTTCACGCATGGCATGGGAGGATTGCAGGCTTTCTAAACTCTAAGAAAGCAAGAAGTCTGAGAATTAGATTTAGGGTTAGGATTATGGTTAGGGTTAAGGATGAAGTTTAGTGTTAGGGTGAGGGCTTAGGGTTAGGGATTAGGGTTAGGGTTAAAGGTTACTCTTAAGTTTAACGGTTACACTTTGGTTTAGGGTTGAGGTTTACGGTTAGGGTTAAGATGAGGGGTTAGGGATAGGTACAGGTTTAGGGTTATGTGTTAGGTTTAGGGTTGAAGATTAGGATTAGGGTTAGGATTAAAGGTTAGCGTGAGAGTTAACGCTTAGGGTTAAGGTTAAGAGTTAGGGTTTAGGGTTAGGTTTAGGGTTAGGGTTAGTTTTAGGGTTAGCGTTATGTGCTATGGTTTGTGTTAGAGGTTAGGGTTAGGTTTACTGGTGTCGGTCAGGGTAACGTTTAGGGGTTAGCATTAGGGTTAGGGTTAGGGTTAAGGGATAGGATTAGTGTTAAGTGTTGGGCTTAGGGTTAGGGTTTAGTGTTAGGGTTATCATTAAGGATTAGGGTTAGAGTCAGGGTTAAATGCTTGGGTGCAGGTAATGGTTAGGGTCAGGGTTAAGGTTCACGGATAGGGTTAGTGTTAAGGGTTATGGGTAGGTTTAGGGTTGAGGGTTAGAGTTTGCATTAGGGCTTAAGGTTAGGATTAGGTGGTAGGTTAGATTTAGGGTTAGATCTAGGCGTTAGGGTAAGGGCTACCGTTAGGGTTGAGAGATAGGGTTAGGTTTAATGCTTAGGATTAGAGTTAGGGTTTAGGGTTAAAGGAAGTGTTAGGGGTTAGGTTTAAGGATCAAAGGTTAGGGTTATTTTTAGCTGTAGTGTTAGGGTTAGGGATAAGGGATCCCATTAGCATTAAGGGTCTTCCTTACTGTAGGGTTAAGGGTTAGGCTTAGAGGTAAAGGTGAAGGTTAGGGTCAGTGTTAAGATTTAGGGTGAGGGTTAACGGTTAGGGTAAAGGTTAAGCGTTAGGGTTAGGGAATAGTGATTAGGGTTTTTGGTTAGTGTTAGGGTTAGCGGTTTGGAGTTAGTGTTTTATGAAGGGGTATGGTTAGAATTAGGATTGGGGTTAGAGTTAGGGTGAGGTATAGGGGTTAGGTTTAGGGGTTAGTTTTAGGGTAAAAGGATAGGATTAGGGTTACGGGTTGGGCTTAGGTTTAGGGTTAAAGTTTACTGCTGGGGTTAGGGATAGGGTTCAGGGTTAGCTTTAGGGGTTCTGGTTAGGGTTAGGTGTTAGGTTAGTGTCAGGGTTAGGTCTAGTCCTGAGGGTAAGGTTTAGGGTTAGCTTTAAGAGCTAGGGTTAGGTTTAATGGTTAGGATTAGGATTAGGGTTAAGGGTTATGGTAAGGCTTAGGTGTTAGGGTGAAGGGTTAATGTTTTTGATAGGCATATCGCTGGGGTTAGAAGTAAGGGTTACTGTCAGTGTTAGGGTTGTAGGTAGGGTTACGGTTAGGGTTAGCGGTTTAGAATTAGGGTTAGGGATTAGGTGTCACAGTGATGACTAGGAGATAGGGTTAGAATTATGGGATAGGGGTTGTTCTCAGGAAATGGGTTATGCATTAACGTTAGGATAAGAGGTTAAAGTTAGGCGCACGGTGAGGTTTACGTGTTAAGGGGAGAAATAGGAACAGGGTTGGGTGTTATGTTCAGGGTTAGGGTTATCTGTTAAAGGTATTGTTTATGCTTAGCGCACGGGCCCTGTCTGCATTAGGCGGGCGGGGGGAGTTTAGGGAGCTGGGATTGTACCCGGGAACCCACTCTATCATACTCTGGGTATGGGCCCGTGGGTTTCATGCAGGACACAGAGGTATAGCCTCCTTTCACGCATGGCATGGGAGGATTGCAGGCTTTCTAAATTCTAAGAAAGCAAGAAGTCTTAGAATTAGATTTAGGGTTAGCATTATGGTTAGGGTTAAGGATGAAGTTTAGTGTTAGGGTGAGGCCTTAGGGTTGGGGATTAGGGTTAGGGTTAAATGTTACTCTTAGGTTTAAAAGTTACACTTTGGTTTAGGGTTGAGGTTTACGGTTAGGGTTAAGATGAGGGATTCGGGTTAGGTACAGTGTTAAGGTTAAGTGTTAGGTTTAGGGTTGAAGATTAAGATTAGGGTTAGGACTAAAGGTTAGCGTGAGAGTTAACGCTTAGGGTTAAGGTTAAGAGTTAGGGTTCAGGGTTAGGGTTAGGGTTAGGGTTAGTTTTAGGGTTAGAGTTATGTGCTATGGTTTGTGTTAGAGGTTAGGTTTAGGTTTACTGGTCACGATTAGGGTTACGTTTCGGGGTTAGCATTAGGGTTAGGGTTAAGGGATAGGATTAGGGTTAAGTGTTGGGCTTAGGGTTAGGGTTTAGTGTTAGGGTTATCATTAAGGATTAGGGTTAGGGTCAGGGTTAAATGCTTGGGTGCGGGTAATGCTTAGAGTCAGGGTTAAAGTTCACGGATAGGGTTAGTGTTAAGGGTTACGGGTAGGTTTAGGGTTCAGGGTTAGAGTTAGCATTAGGGCTTAAGGTTGGGATTAGGCGGTAGGTTAAATTTAGGGTTACATCTAGGCGTTAGGGTAAGGGCTAGCGTTAGGGTTAAGAGATAGGGTTAGGTTTAATGCTTAGGATTAGGGTTAGGGTTTGTGGTTAAAGTAAGTGTTAGGGGTTAGGTTTAAGGATCAAAGGTTAGGGTTATTTTTAGCTGTAGTGTTAGGGTTAGGGATAAGGGATCCCGTTAGCATTAAGGGTCTTCCTTACTGTAGGGTTAAGGGTTAGGCTTAGAGTTAAAGGTTAAGGTTAGGGTCAGTGTTAAGATTTAGGGTGAGGGTTAACGGTTAGGGTAAAGGTTAAGCGTTAGGGTTAGGGATCAGTGATTAGGGGTTTTGGTTAGTGTTAGGGTTAGCGGTTAGGAGTTAGTGTTTTATGAAGGGGTATGGTTAGAATTAGGATTGGGGTTAGAGTTAGGGTGAGGTATAGGGGTTAGGTTTAGGGGTTAGTTTTAGGGTAAAAGATAGGATTAGGGTTACGGGTTGGGATTAGGTTTAGGGTTAAAGTTTACTGCTAGGGTTAGGGATAGGGTTCAGGCTTAGCTTTAGGGGTTCTGGTTAGGGTTAGGTGTTAGGTTAGTGTCAGGGTTAGGTCTAGTCGTGAGGGTAAGGTTTAGGGTTAGCTTTAAGAGTTAGGGTTAGCTTTAATGGTTAGGATTAGGATTAGGGTTAAGGGTTAGCGTAAGGCTTAGGGGTTAGGGTGAAGGGTTAGGGTTTTTGTTAGGCATAGCGTTGGGTTTAGAAGTAAGGGTTACTGTCAGTGTTAGGGTTGTAGGTAGGGTTACGGTTAGGGTTAGCGGTTTAGAATTAGGTTTAGCGATTAGCTGTCACAGTGATGACTAGGAGATAGGGTTAGAATTATGGGATAGGGGTTGTTCTCAGGAAATGGGTTATCCATTAACCTTAGGATAAGAGTTTAAAGTTAGGCGCATGGTGAGGTTTACTAGTTAAGGGGAGAAATAGGAACAGGGTTGGGTGTTATGTTCAGGGTTAGGGTTATCTGTTAAAGGTATTGTTTATGCTTAGCGCACGGGCCCTGTCTGCATTAGGCGGGCGGGCGGACTTCAGGGGGCTGGGATTGTACCCGGGAACCCACTCTATCATACTCTGGGTATGGGCCAGTGGGTTTCATGCAGGACACAGTGGTAGAGCCTCCTTTCACACATGGCATGGGAGGATTGCAGGCTTTCTAAACTCTAAGAAAGCAAGAAGTCTGAGAATTAGATTTAGGGGTAGGATTATGGTTAGGGTTAAGGATGAAGTTTAGTGTTAGGGTGAGGGCTTAGGGTTAGGGCTTAGGGTTAGGGTTAAAGGTTACTCTTAGGTTTAACGGTTACACTTTGGTTTAGGCTTGAGGTTTACGGTTAGGGTTAAGATGAGGGGTTAGGGTTAGGTACAGGGTTAGGGTTAAGTGTTAGGTTTAGGGTTGAAGATTAGGATTAGGGTTAGGATTAAAGGTTAGCGTGAGAGTTAACGCTTAGGGTTAAGGTTAAGAGTTAGGGTTTAGGGTTAGGGTTAGGGTTAGTGTTAGGGTTAGATTTATGTGCTATGGTTTGTGTTATAGGTTAGGTTTAGGTTTACTGGTCACGGTTAGGGTTACGTTTAGGGGTTAGCATTAGGGTTAGGGTTAGGGTTAGGGTTAAGGGATAGGATTAGGGTTAAGCGTTGGGCTTAGGGTTAGGGTTTAGTGTTAGGTTTATCATTAAGGATTAGGGGTAGGGTCAGGGTTAAATGCTTGTGTGCGGGTAATGGTTAGGGTCAGGGTTAGGGTTCACGGATAGGGTTAGTGTTAAGGGTTACGGGTAGGTTTAGGGTTCAGGGTTAGAGTTAGCATTAGGGCTTAAGGTTAGAATTAGGCAGTAGGTTAGATTTAGGGTTAGAACTAGGCGTTAGGGTAAGGGCTAGCGTTAGGGTTAAGGGATAGGTTTAGGTTTAATGCTTAGGATTAGGGTTAGGGTTTGGGGTTAAAGTAAGTGTTAGGGGTTAGGTTTAAGGATCAAAGGTTAGGGTTATTTTTAGCTGTAGTGTTAGGGTTAGGGATAAGGGATCCCATTAGCATTAAGGGTCTTCCTTACTGTAGGGTTAAGGGTTAGGCTTAGAGTGAAAGGTTAAGGTTAGGGTCAGGGTTAAGATTTAGGGTGAGGGTTAACGGTTAGGGTAAAGGTTAAGCGTTAGGGTTAGGGATTAGTGATTAGGGTTTTTGGTTAGTGTTAGGGTTAGCGGTTAGGAGTTAGTGTTTTATGAAGGGGTATGGTTAGAATTAGGATTGGGGTTAGAGTTAGGGTGAGGTATAGGGGTTAGGTTTAGGGGTTAGTTTTAGGATAAAAGGAAAGGATTAGGGTTATGGGTTGGGCTTAGGTTTAGGGTTAAGGTTTACTGCTAGGGTTAGGGATAGGGTTCAGGGTTAGCTTTAGGGGTTCTGGTTGCGGTTAGGTGTTAAGTTAGTGTCAGGATTAGGATTAGTCGTGAGGGTAAGGTTTAGGGTTAGCTTTAAGAGCTAGTGTTAGGTTTAATGGTTAAGATTAGGATTAGGGTTAAGGGTTAAGGTAAGGCTTAGGGGTTAGGGTGAAGGGTTAGGGTTAAAGGTTAGGGTTTTTGTTAGGCATGGCGTTGGGGTTAGAAGTAAGGGTTACTGTCAGTGTTAGGGTTGTAGGTAGGGTTACGGTTAGGGTTAGCGGTTTAGAATTAGGGTTAGGGATTAGGTGTCACAGTGATGACTAGGAGATAGGGTTAGAATTATGGGATAGGGGTTGTTCTCAGGAAATGGGTTATGCATTAACGTTAGGATAAGAGCTTAAAGATAGGCGCACGGTGAGGTTTACGTGTTAAGGGGAGAAATAGGAACAGGGTTGGGTGTTATGTTCAGGGTTAGGGTTATCTGTTAAAGGTATTGTTTATGCTTAGCGCACGGGCCCTGTCTGCATTAGGCGGGCGGGGGGAGTTTAGGGGGCTGGGATTGTACCCGTGAACGCACTCTATTATACTCTGGGTATGGGCCCGTGGGTTTCATGCAGGACACAGTGGTAGAGCCTCCTTTCAGGCATGGCATGGGAGGATTGCAGGCTTTCTAAACTCTAAGAAAGCAAGAAGTCTGAGAATTAGATTTAGGGTTAGGATTATGTTTAGGGTTAAGGATGAAGTTTAGTGTTAGGGTGAGGGCTTAGGGTTAGGGATTGGGGTTAGGGTTAAAAGTTACTCTTAGGTTTAACGGTTACACTTTGGTTTCGGGTTGAGGTTTATGGTTAGGGTTAAGATGAGGGGTTAGTGTTACGTACAGGGTTAGGTACAGGTTTAAGGTTAAGTGTTAGGTTTAGGGTTGAAGAATAGGATTAGGGTTAGGATTAAAGGTTAGCGTGAGAGTTAACGCTTAGGTTAATGTTAAGAGTTAGGGTTTAGGGTTAGGGTTAGGGTTTGGGTTAGGGTTAGTTTTAGGGTTAGAGTTATGTGCTATGGTTTGTGTTAGAGGTTAAGGTTAGGTTTACTGGTAACGGTTAGAGTTACGTTTAGGGGTTAGCATTAGGGTTAGGGTTAAGGGATAGGATTAGGGTTAAGTGTTGGGCTTAGGGTTAGGGTTTAATTTTAGGGTTATCATTAAGGATTAGGGGTAGGGTCAGGGTTAAATGCTTGGGTGTGGGTAATGGTTAGGGTCAGGGTTAAGGTTGACGGATAGGGTTAGTGTTAAGGGTTACGGGGAGGTTTAGGGTTCAGGGTTCGTGTTAGCATTAGGGCATAAGCTTAGGATTAGGCGGTAGGTTAGATTTAGGGTTAGATCTATGTGTTAGGGTAAGGGCTATCATTAGGGTTAAGAGATAGGGTTAGGTTTAATGCTTACGATTAGGGTTAGGGTTTGGGGTTAAAGTAAGTGTTAGGGGTTAGGTTTAAGGATCAAAGGTTAGCGTTATTTTTAGCTGTAGTGTTAGGGTTAGGGATAAGGGATCCCATTAGCATTAAGGGTCTTCCTTACTGTAGGGTTAAGGGTTAGGCTTAGAGTTAAAGGTTAAGGTTAGGGTCAGGGTTAAGATTTAGGATGAGGGTTAACGGTTAGGGTAAAGGTTAAGCGTTAGGGTTAGGGATTAGTGATTAGGGTTTTTGGTTAGTGTTAGGGTTAGCGGTTAGGTGTTAGTGTTTTATGAAGGGGTATGGTTAGAATTAGGATTGGGATTAGAGTTAGGGTGAGGTATAGGGGTTAGGTTTAGGGGTTAGTTTTAGGGTAAAAGGATAGGATTAGGTTTACGGTTGGGCTTAGGTTTAGGGTTAAGGTTTACTGCTAGGGTTAGGGATAGGGTTCAGGGTTAGCTTTAGGGGTTCTGGTTAGGGTTAGGTGTTAGGTCAGTGTCAGGGTTAGGTCTAGTCGTGAGGGTAAAGTTTAGGGTTAGCTTTAAGAGCTAGGGTTAGGTTTAATGGTTTGGATTAGGATTAGGGTTAAGGGTTAGGGTAAGGCTTAGGGGTTAGGGTGAAGGGTTAGGGTTTTTGTTAGGCATAGCGTTGGGGTTAGAAGTAAGGGTTACTGTCAGTGTTAGGGTTGTAGGTAGGGTTACGGTTAGGGTTAGCGGTTTAGAATTAGGATTAGCGATTAAGTGTCACAGTGATGACTAGGAGATAGGGTTAGAATTATGGGATAGGGGTTGTTCTCAGGAAATGGGTTATGCATTAACGTTAGGATAAGAGGTTAATGTTAGGCGCACGGTGAGGTTTCCGTGTTAAGGGGAGAAATAGGAACAGGGTTGGGTGTTATGTTCAGGGTTAGGGTTATCTGTTAAAGGTATTGTTTATGCTTAGCGCACGGGCCCTGTCTGCATTAGGCCGGCGGGGGGAGTTTAGGGGGCTGGGATTGTACCCGGGAACCCACTCTATCATACTCTGGGTATGGGCCCGTGGGTTTCATGCAGGACACAGTGGTAGAGCCTCCTTTCACGCATGGCATGGGAAGATTACAGGCTTTCTAAACTCTAAGAAAGCAAGAAGTCTGAGAATTAGATTTAGGGTTAGGATTCTGGTTAGGGTTAAGGATGAAGTTTAGTGTTAGGGTGAGTACTTAGGGTTAGGTATTAGGGTTAGGGTTAAAGGTTACTCTTAAGTTTAACGGTTACACTTTGGTTTAGCGTTGAGGTTTACGGTTAGGGTTAAGATGAGGGGTTAGGGTTAGGTACAGGGTTAGGGTTAAGTGTTAGGTTTAGGGTTGAAGATTAGGATTAGGGTGAGGATTAAAGGTTAGCGTGAGAGATAACGCTTAGGGTTAAGGTTACGAGTTAGGGGTTAGGGTTAGAGTTAAGGTTCGTTTTAGGTTTAGAATTATGTGCTATGGTTTGTGTTAGAGTTTAGGGTTAGGTTTACTGGTCACGGTTAGGGTTACGTTTAGGGGTTAGCATTAGGGTTATGGTTAAGGGATAGGATTAGGATTAAGTGTTGGGCTTAGGGTTAGGGTTTAGTGTTAGGGTTATCATTAAGGATTAGGGTTAGGGTCAGGGTTAAATGCTTGGGTGTGGGTAATGGTTAGGGTCAGGTTTAAGGTACACGGATAGGGTTAGTGTTAAGGGTTACGGGTAGGTTTAGGTTTCAGTGTTAGAGTTAGCATTAGGGCTCAAGGTTAAGATTAGGCGGTAGGTTAGATTCAGGGTTAGATCTAGGTGTTAGGGTAAGGGCTAGCGTTAGGGTTAAGAGATAGGGTTAGGTTTAATGCTTAGGATTAGGGTTGTGGTTTGGGGTTAAAGTAAGTGTTAGGGGTTAGGTTTAAGGATCCAAGGTTAGGGTTATTTTTAGCTGTAGTGTTAGGGTTAGGGATAAGGGATCCCATTAGCATTAAGGGTCTTCCTTACTGTAGGGTTAAGGGTTAGGCTTAGAGTTAAAGTTTAAGTTAGGGTCAGTGTAAAGATTTAGGGTGACTGTTAACGGTTAGGGTAAAGGTTAAGCGTTAGGGTTAGGGATTAGTGATTAGGGTTTTTGGTTAGTGTTAGGGTTAGCGGTTAGGAGATAGTGTTTTATGAAGGGGTATGGTTAGAATTAGGATTGGGGTTAGAGTTAGGGTGAGGTATAGGGGTTAGGTTTAGGGGTTAGTTTTAGGGTAAAAGGATAGGATTAGGGTTACGGGTTGGGCTTAGGTTTAGGGTTAAAGTTTACTGCTAGGGTTAGGGATAGGGTTCAGGGTTAGCTTTAGGGGTTCTGGTTAGGGTTAGGTGTTAGGTTAGTGTCAGGGTTAGGTCTAGTCGTGAGGGTAAGGTTTAGGGTTAGCTTTAAGAGCTAGGGTTAGGTTTAATGGTTAGGATTAGGATTAGTGTTAAGGGTTAGAGTAAGGCTTAGGGGTTAGGGTGAAGAGTTAGGGTCAAGGGTTAGGGTTTTTTTTACGCATAGCGTTGGGGTTAGAAGTAAGGTTTACTGTCAGTGTTAGGGTTGTAGGTAGGGTTACGGTTAGGGTTAGCGGTTTAGAATTAGGGTTAGGGATTAGGTGTCACAGTGATGACTAGGAGATAGGGTCAGAATTATGGGATAGGGGTTGTTCTCAGGAAATGGGTTATGCATTAACGTTAGGATAAGAGGTTAAAGTTAGGCGCACAGTGATGTTTACGTGTTAAGGGGAGAAATCGGAACAGGGTTGGGTGTTATGTTCAGGGTTAGGGTTATCTGTTAAAGGTATTGTTTATGCTTAGCGCACAGGCCCTGTCTGCATTAGGCGGGCGGGGGGAGTTTAGGGGGCTGGGATTGTACCCGGGAACCCACTCTATCATACTCTGGGTATGGGCCCGTGGGTTTCATGCAGGACACAGTGGTAGAGCCTCCTTTCACGCGTGGTATGGGAGAATTGCAGGCTTTCTAAACTCTAAGAAAGCAAGAAGTCTGAGAATTAGATTTAGGGTTAGGATTATGGTTAGGGTTAAGGATGAAGTTTAGTGTTAGGGTGAGGGCTTAGGGTTAGGGATTAGGGTTAGGGTTAAAGGTTACTCTTAAGTTTAACGGTTACACTTTGGTTTCGGGTTGAGGTTTACGGTTAGGGTTAAGATGAGGGGTTAGGGTTTGGTACAGTGTTAGGGTTAAGTGTTAGGTTTAGGGTTGAAGACTAGGATTAGGGTTAGGATTAAATGTTAGCGTGAGAGTTAACGCTTAGGGTTAAGGTTAAGAGTTAGGGTTAGGGTTAGTGTTAGGGTTAGTTTTAGGGTTAGAGTTATGTGCTATGGTTTGTGTTAGAGGTTAGGGTTAGGTTTACTGGTCACGGTGAGGGTTACATTTAGGGGTTAGCATTAGGGTTAGGGTTAAGGGATAGGATTAGGGTTAAGTGTTGGGCTTAGGGTTAGGGTTTAGTGTTAGGGTTATCATTAAGGATTAGGGGTAGGGTCAGGGTTAAATGCTTGTGTGCGGGTAATGGTTAGGGTCAGGGTTAGGGTTCACGGATAGGGTTAGTGTTAAGGGTTACGGGTAGGTTTAGGGTTCAGGGTTAGAGTTAGCATTAGGGCTTAAGGTTAGAATTAGGCAGTAGGTTAGATTTAGGGTTAGAACTAGGCGTTAGGGTAAGGGCTAGCGTTAGGGTTAAGGGATAGGTTTAGGTTTAATGCTTAGGATTAGGGTTAGGGTTTGGGGTTAAAGTAAGTGTTAGGGGTTAGGTTTAAGGATCCAAGGTTAGGGTTATTTTTAGCTGTAGTGTTAGGGTTAGGGATAAGGGATCCCATTAGCATTAAGGGTCTTCCTTACTGTAGGGTTAAGGGTTAGGCTTAGAGTGAAAGGTTAAGGTTAGGGTCAGGGTTAAGATTTAGGGTGAGGGTTAACGGTTAGGGGAAAGGTTAAGCGTTAGGGTTAGGGATTAGTGATTAGGGTTTTTGGTTAGTGTTAGGGTTAGCGGTTAGGAGTTAGTGTTTTATGAAGGGGTATGGTTAGAATTAGGATTGGGGTTAGAGTTAGGGTGAGGTATAGGGGTTAGGTTTAGGGGTTAGTTTTAGGATAAAAGGATAGGATTAGGGTTATGGGTTGGGCTTAGGTTTAGGGTTAAAGTTTACTGCTGGGGTTAGGGATAGGGTTCAGGGTTAGCTTTAGGGGTTCTGGTTGCGGTTAGGTGTTAAGTTAGTGTCATGGTTAGGATTAGTCGTGAGGGTAAGGTTTAGGGTTAGCTTTAAGAGCTAGGGTTAGGTTTAATGGTTAAGATTAGGATTAGGGTTAAGGGTTAAGGTAAGGCTTAGGGGTTAGGGTGAAGGGTTAGGGTCAAAGGTTAGGGTTTTTGTTATGCATGGCGTTGGGGTTAGAAGTAAAGGTTACTGTCAGTGTTAGGGTTGTAGGTAGGGTTACGGTTAGGGTTAGCGGTTTAGAATTAGGGTTAGGGATTAGGTGTCACAGTGATGACTAGGAGATAGGGTTAGAATTATGGGATAGGGGTTGTTCTCAGGAAATGGGTTATGCATTAACGTTAGGATAAGAGGTTAAAGTTAGGCGCACGGTGAGGTTTACGTGTTAAGGGGAGAAATAGGAACAGGGTTGGGTGTTATGTTCAGGGTTAGGGTTATCTGTTAAAGGTATTGTTTATGCTTAGCGCACGGGCCCTGTCTGCATTAGGCGGGCGGGGGGAGTTTAGGGGGCTGGTATTGTACCCGTGAACGCACTCTATCATACTCTGGGTATGGGCCCGTGGGTTTCATGCAGGACACAGTGGTAGAGCCTCCTTTCACGCATGGCATGGGAGGATTGCAGGCTTTCTAAACTCTAAGAAAGCAAGAAGTCTGAGAATTAGATTTAGGGTTAGGATTATGTTTAGGTGTAAGGATGAAGTTTAGTGTTAGGGTGAGGGCTTAGGGTTAGGGATTGGGGTTAGGGTTAAAGGTTACTCTTAGGTTTAACGGTTACACTTTGGTTTCGGGTTGAGGTTTATGGTTAGGGTTAAGATGAGGTGTTAGGGTTACGTACAGGGTTAGGTACAGGTTTAAGGTTAAGTGTTAGGTTTAGGGTTGAAGAATAGGATTAGGGTTAGGATTAAAGGTTAGCGTGAGAGTTAACGCTTAGGTTAATGTTAAGAGTTAGGGTTTAGGGTTAGGGTTAGGTTTTGGGTTAGGGTTAGTTTTAGGGTTAGAGTTATGTGCTATGGTTTGTGTTAGAGGTTAAGGTTAGGTTTACTGGTAACGGTTAGAGTTACGTTTAGGGGTTAGCATTAGGGTTAGGGTTAAGGGATAGGATTAGGGATAAGTGTTGGGCTTAGGGTTAGGGTTTAGTGTTAGGGTTATCATTAAGGATTAGGGGTAGGGTCAGGGTTAAATGCTTGGGTGCGGGTAATGGTTAGGGTCAGGGTTAAGGTTCACGGATAGGGTTAGTGTTAAGGGTTACGGGTAGGTTTAGGGTTCAGGGTTAGAGTTAGCATTAGGGCTTAAGGTTAGAATTAGGCAGTAGGTTAGATTTAGGGTTAGATCTAGGCGTTAGGGTAAGGGCTAGCGTTAGGGTTAAGAGATAGGGTTAGGTTTAATGCTTAGGATTAGGGTTAGGGCTTGGGGTTAAAGTAAGTGTTAGGGGTTAGGTTTAAGGATCAAAGGTTCGGGTTATTTTTAGCTGTAGTGTTAGGGTTAGGGATAAGGGATCCCATTAGCATTAAGAGTTTTCCTTACTGTAGGGTTAAGGGTTAGGCTTAGAGTTAAAGCTTAAGTTTAGGGTCAGTGTTAAGATTTAGGGTGAGGGTTAACGGTTATGGTAATGGTTAAGCATTAGGGTTAGGGATTAGTGATTAGGGTTTTTGGTTAGTGTTGGGGTTAGCGGTTAGGAGTTAGTGTTTTATGAAGGGGTATGGTTAGAATTAGGATTGGGGTTAGAGTTAGGGTGAGGTATAGCGGTTAGGTTTAGGGGTTAGTTTTAGGGTAAAAGGATAGGATTAGGGTTACGGGTTGGGCTTAGGTTTAGGGTTAAAGTTTACTGCTAGGGTTAGGGATAGGGTTCAGGGTTAGCTTTAGGGGTTCTGGTTAGGGTTAGGTGTTAGGTTAGTGTCAGGGTTAGGTCTAGTCGTGAGGGTAAGGTTTAGGGTTACCTTTAAGAGCTAGGGTTAGGTTTAATGGTTAGGATTACGATTAGGGTTAAGGGTTAGGGTAAGGCTTAGGGGTTAGGGTGAAGGGTTAGGGTCAAGGGTTAGGGTTTTTGTTAGGCATAGCGTTGGGGTTAGAAGTAAGGGTTACTGTCAGTTTAGGGTTGTAGGTAGGGTTACGGTTAGGGTTAGCGATTTAGAATTAGGGTTAGGGATTAGGTGTCACAGTGATGACTAGGAGATAGGGTTAGAATTATGTGATAGGGGTTGTTCTCCGGAAATGGATTATGCATTAACGTTAGGATAAGAGGTTAAAGTTAGGCGCACGGTGAGGTTTACGTGTTAAGGGGAGAAATAGGAACAGGGTTGGGTGTTATGTTCAGGGTTAGGGTTATCTGTTAAAGGTATTGTTTATGCTTAGCGCACGGGCCCTGTCTGCATAGGCGGGCGGGGAGAGTTTAGGGGGCTGGGATTGTACCCGGGAACCCACTCTATCATACTCTGGGTTTGGGCCCGTGGGTTTCATGCAGGACACAGTGGTAGAGCCTCCTTTCACGCAAGGCATGGGAGGATTGCAAGCTTTCTAAACGCTAAGAAAGCAAAAAGTCTGAGAATTAGATTTAGGGTTAGGATTATGGTTAGGGTTAAGGATGAAGTTTAGTGTTAGGGTGAGGGCTTAGGGTTAGGGATTAGGGTTAGGGTTAAAGGTTACTCTTAGGTTTAACGGTTACACTTTGGTTTCGGGTTGAGGTTTACGGTTAGGGTTAAGATGAGGGGTTAGGGTTAGGTACAGGGTTAGGGTTAAGTGTTAGGTTTAGGGTTGAAGATTAGGATAAGGGTTAGGATTAAAGATTAGCGTGAGAGGTAACGCTTAGGGTTAAGGTTAAGAGTTAGGGTTTAGGGTTAGGGTTAGGGTTAGTTTTAGGGTTAGAGTTATGTGCTATGGTTTGTGTTAGAGGTTAGGGTTAGGTTTACTGGTGGCGGTTTGGGTTACGTTTAGGGTTTAGCATTAGGGTTAGGGTTAGGGTTAGGGTTAAGGGATAGGATTAGGTTTAAGTGTTGGGCTTAGGGTTAGGGTTTAGTGTTAGGGTTATCATTAAGGATTAGGGGAGGGTCAGGGTTAAATGCTTCGGTGCGGGTAATGGTTAGGGTCAGGGTTAAGGTTCACGGATAGGGTTAGTGTTAAGGGTTACGGGTAGGTTTAGGGTTCAGGGTTAGAGTTAGCATTAGGGCTTAAGGTTAGGATTAGGCGGTAGGTTAGATTTAGGGTTAGATCTAGGCGTTAGGGTAAGGGCTAGCGTTAGGGTTAAGAGATAGGTTTAGGTTTAATGCTTAGGATTAGGGTTAGGGTTTGGGGTTAGAGTAAGTGTTAGGGGTTAGGTTTAAGGATCAAACGTTAGGGTTATTTTTAGCTGTAGTGTTAGGGTTAGGTATAAGGGATCCCATTAGCATTAAGGGTCTTCCTTACTGTAGGGTTAAGGGTTAGGCTTAGAGTTAAAGGTGAAGGTTAGGGTCAGTGATAAGATTTAGGGTGAGGGTTAACGGTTAGGGTAAAGGTTAAGCGTTAGGGTTAGGGATTAGTGATTAGGGTTTTTGGATAGTGTTAGGGTTAGCGATTAGGAGTTAGTGTTTTATGAAAGGGTATAGTTAGAATTAGGATTGGGGTTAGAGTTAGGGTGAGGTATAGGGGTTAGGTTTAGGGGTTAGTTTTAGGGTAAAAGGATAGGATTAGGGTTACGGGTTGGGCTTAGGTTTAAGGTTAAGGTTTACTGTTAGGGTTACGGAGAGGGTTGAGGGTTAGCTTTAGGGGTTCTGGTTACGGTTAGGTGTTTAGTTAGTGTCAGGGTTAGGACTAGTCGTGAGGGTAAGGTTTAGGGTTAGCTTTAAGAGCTAGGGTTAGGTTTAATGGTTAGGATTAGGATTAGGGTTAAGGGTTAGGGTAAGGCTTAGGGGTTAGGGTGAAGGGTTAGGGTCAAGGGTTAGGGTTTTTGTTAGGCATTGCGTTGGGGTTAGAAGTAAGGGTTACTGTCAGGGTTAGGGTTGTAGGTAGGGTTACGGTTAGGGTTAGCGATTTAGAATTAGGGTTAGGGATTAGGTGTCACAGTGATGACTAGGAGATAGGGTTAGAATTATGGGATAGGGGTTGTTCTCAGGAAATGGGTTATGCATTAACGTTAGGATAAGAGGTTAAAGTTAGGTGCACGGTGAGGTTTACGTGTTAAGGGGAGAAATAGGAACAGGGTTGGGTGTTATGTGCAGGGTTAGGGTTATCTGTTAAAGGTATTGTTTATGCTTAGCGCACGGGCCCTGTCTGCATTAGGCGGGCGGGGGGAGTTTAGGGGGCTGGGATTGTACCCGGGAACCCACTCTATCATACTCTGGGTATGGGCCCGTGTGTTTCATGCAGGACACAGTGGTAGAGCCTCCTTTCACGCAAGGCATGGGAGGATTGCAGGCTTTCTAAACTCTAAGAAAGCAAGAAGTCTGGGAATTAGATTTAGGGTTAAGATTATGGTTAGGGTTAAGGATGAAGTTTAGTGTTAGGGTGAGGGCTTAGGGTTAGGGATTAGGGTTAGGGTTAAAGGTTACTCTTAGGTTTAATGGTTACCCTTTGGTTTAGGGTTGAGGTTTACGGTTAGGGTTAAGATGAGGGGTTAGGATTAGGTACAGGGTTAGGGTTAAGTGTTAGGTTTAGGGTTGAAGATTAGGATTAGGGTTAGGATTAAAGATTAGCGTGAGAGTTAACGCTTAGGGTTAAGGTTAAAAGTTAGGGTTTAGAGTTAGGGTTAGGGTTAGGGTTAGTTTTAGGGTTAGAGTTATGTGCTATGGTTTGTGTTAGAGGTTAGGGTGAGGTTTACTGGTGGCGGTTTGGGTTACGTTTAGGTTTTAGCATTAGGGTTAGTGTTAGGGTTAGGGTTAAGGGATAGGATTAGGGTTAAGTGTTGGGCTTAGGGTTAGGGTTTACTGTTAGGGTTATCATTAAAGATTAGGGGTAGGGTCAGGGTTAAATGCTTGGGTGCGGGTAATGGTTAGGGTCAGGGTTAAGGTTCACGGATAGGGTTAGTGTTAAGGGTTACGCGTAGGTTTAGGGTTCAGGGTTAGAGAAAGCATTAGGGCTTAAGGTTAGGATTAGGCGGTAGGTTAGATTTAGGGTTAGATCTAGGCGTTAGGGTAAGGGCTAGCGTTAGGGTTAAGAGATAGGTTTAGGTTTAATGCTTAGGATTAGGGTTAGGGTTTGGGGTTAAAGTAAGTGTTAGGGGTTAGGTTTAAGGATCCAAGGTTAGGGTTATTTTTAGCTGTAGTGTTAGGGTTAGGGATAAGGGATCCCATTAGCATTAAGGGTCTTCCTTACTGTAGGCTTAAGGGTTAGGCTTAGAGTTAAAGGTGAAGGTAGGGTCAGTGTTAAGATTTAGGGTGAGGGTTAACGGTTAGGGTAAAGGTTAAGCGTTAGGGTTAGGGATTAGTGATTAGGGTTTTTGGTTAGTGTTAGGGTTAGCGGTTAGGAGTTATTGTTTTATGAAGGGGTATGGTTAGAATTAGGATTGGGGTTAGAGTTAGGGTGAGGTATAGGGGTTAGGTTTAGGGGTTAGTTTTAGGGTAAAAGGATAGGATTAGTGTTATGGGTTGGCCTTAGGTTTAGGGTTAAAGTTTACTGCTAGGGTTAGGGATAGGGTTCAGGGTTAGCTGTAGGGGTTCTGGTTAGGGTTAGGTGTTAGTTTAGTGGCAGGGTTAGGTCCAGTCGTGAGGGTAAGGTTTAGGGTTAGCTTTAAGAGCTAGGGATAGGTTTAATGGTTAGGATTAGGATTAGGGTTAAGGGTTAGGGTAAGGCTTAGGGTTTAGGGTGAAGGGTTAGGGTCAAGGGTTAGGGTTTTTGGTAGGCATAGCGTTGGGGTTAGAAGTAAGGGTTACTGTCAGTGTTAGGGTTGTAGGTAGGGTTATGGTTAGGGTTAGCGGTTTAGAATTAGGGTTAGGGGTTAGGTGTCACAGTGATGACTAGGAGATAGGGTTAGAATTATGGGATAGGGGTTGTTCTCAGGAAATGGGTTATGCATTAACGTTAGGATAAGAGGTTAAAGTTAGGCGCACGGTGAGGTTTCCGTGTTAAGGGGAGAAATAGGAACAGGGTTGGGTGTTATGTTCAGGGTTAGGGTTATCTGTTAAAGGTATTGTTTATGCTTAGCGCACGGGCCCTGTCTGCATTAGGCGGGCGGGGGGAGTTTAGGGGGCTGGGATTGTACCCGGGAACCCACTCTATCATACTCTGGGTATGGGCCCATGGGTTTCATGCAGGACACAGTGGTAGAGCCTCCTTTCAAGCATGGCATGGGAGGATTGCAGGCTTTCTAAACTCTAAGAAAGCAAGAAGTCTGAGAATTAGATTTAGGGTTAGGATTATGGTTAGGGTTAAGGATGAAGTTTAGTGTTAGGGTGAGGGCTTAGGGTTAGGGATTAGGGTTAGGGTTAAAGGTTACTCTTAGGTTTAACGGTTACACTTTGGTTTAGGGTTGAGGTTTACGGTTAGGGTTAAGATGAGGGGTTAGCGTTTGGTACAGGGTTAGGGTTAAGTGTTAGGTTTAGGGTTGAAGATTAGGATTAGGGTTAGGATTAAAGGTTAGCGTTTGAGTTAACGCTTAGGGTTAAGGTTAAGAGTTAGGGTTTACGGTTAGGGTGAGGGTTAGGGTTAGTTTTAGGGTTAGAGTTATGTGCTATGGTTTGTGTTACTGGTTAGGGTTAGGTTTACTGGTCACGGTTAGGGTTACGTTTAGGGGTTCGCATTAGGGTTAGGGTTAGGGTTAAGGGATAGGATTAGGGTTAAGTGTTGGGCTTAGGGTTAGGGTTTAGAGTTAGGGTTATCATTAAGGATTAGGGGTAGGGTCAGGATTAAATGCTTGGATGCGGGTAATGGTTAGGGTCAGGGTTAAGGTTCACGCATAGGGTTAGTGTTAAGGGTTACGTGTAGGTTTAGGGTTCAGGGTTAGAGCTGACACTAGGGCTTAAGGTTAGGATTAGGCGGTAGGTTAGATTTAGGGTTAGATCTAGGCGTTAGGGTAAGGGCTAGCGTTAGGGTTAAGAGATAGGGTTAGGTTTAATGCTTAGGATTAGGTTTAGGGTTTGGGGTTAAAGTAAGTGTTAGGGGTTAGGTTTAAGGATCAAAGGTTAGGGTTATTTTTAGCTGTAGTGTTAGGGTTAGGGATAAGGGATCCCATTAGCATTAAGGGTCTTCCTTACTGTAGACTTAAGGGTTAGGCTTAGAGTTAAAGGTTAAGGTTAGGGTCAGTGTTAAGATTTAGGGTGAGGGTTAACGGTTAGGGTAAAGGTTAAGCGTTAGGGTTAGGGATTAGTGATTAGGGTTTTTGGTTAGTGTTAGGGTTAGCGGTTAGGAGTTAGTGTTTTATGAAGGGGTATGGTTAGAATTAGGATTGGGGTTAGAGTTAGGGTGAGGTATAGGGGTTAGGTTTAGGGGTTAGTTTTAGGGTAAAAGGATAGGATTAGGGTTGCGGGTTGGGCTTAGGTTTAGGGTTAAAGTTTACTGCTAGGGTTAGGGATAGGGTTCAGGGTTAGCTTTAGGGGTTCTGGTTAGGGTTAGGTGTTACGTTAGTGTCAGGGTTGGGTCCAGTCGTGAGGGTAAGGTTTAGGGTTAGCTTTAAGAGCTAGGGTTAGGTTTAATGTTTAGGATTAGGATTAGGGTTAAGGGTTAGGGTAAGGCTTAGGGGTTAGGGTGAAGGGTTAGGGTCAAGGGTTAGGGTTTTTGTTAGGCATAGCGTTGGGGTTAGAAGTAAGGGTTACTGTCAGGTTTAGGGTTGTAGGTAGGGTTACAGTTAGGGTTAGCGATTTAGAATTAGGGTTAGGGATTAGGTGTCACAGTGATGACTAGGACATAGGGTTAGAATTAAGGGATAGGGGTTGTTCTCAGGAAATGGGTTATGCATTAACGTTAGGATAAGAGCTTAAAGTTAGGCACACGGTGAGGTTAACGTATTAAGGGGAGAAATAGGAACAGGATTGGGTGTTATGTTCAGGGTTAGGGTTATCTGTTAAAGGTATTGTTTATGCTTAGCGCACAGGCCCTGTCTGCATTAGGCGGGCGGGGGGAGTTTAGGGGGCTGGGATTGTACCCGGGAACCCACTCTATCATACTCTGGGTATGGCCCCGTGGGTTTCATGCAGGACACAGTGGTAGAGCCTCCTTTCACGCATGGCATGGGAGGATTGCAGGCTTTCTAAACTCTAAGAAAGCAAGAAGTCTGAGAATTAGATTTAGGGTTAGGATTATGGTTAGGGTTAAGGATGAAGTTTAGTGTTAGGGTGAGGGCTTAGGGTTAGGGATTAGGGTTAGGGTTAAAGGTTACTCTTAGGTTTAACCGTTACACTTTGGTTTAGGGTTGAGGTTTACGGTTAGGGTTAAGATGAGGGGTTAGGTTTTGGTACAGGGTTAGGGTTAAGTGTTAGGTTTAGGGTTGAAGATTAGGATTAGGGTTAGGATTAAAGGTTAGCGTGAGAGTTAACGCTTAGGATTAAGGTTAAGATTTAGGGTTTAGGGTTAGGGTTAGGGTTAGTTTTAGGGTTAGAGTTATGTGCTGTGGTTTGTGTTAGAGGTTAGGGTTAGGTTTACTGGTGACGGTTAGGGTTACGTTTAGGGGTTAGCATTAGGGTTAGGGTTAGGGTTAGGGTTAAGGGATAGGATTAGGGTTAAGTGTTGGGCTTAGGGTTAGGGTTTAGTGTTAGGGTTATCATTCAGGATTAGGGGTAGGGTCAGGGTTAAATGCTTGGGTGCGGGTAATGGTTAGGGTCAGGGTTAAGGTTCACGGATAGGGTTAGTGTTAAGGGTTACGGGTAGGTTTAGGGTTCAGGGTTAGAGTTAGCATTAGGGCTTAAGGTTAGGATTAGGTGGTAGGTTAGATTTAGGGTTAGATCTAGGCGTTAGGGTAAGGGCTAGCGTTAGGGTTAAGAGATAGGGTTAGGTTTAATGCTTAGGATTAGGGTTAGGGTTTGGGGTTAAAGTAAGTGTTAGGGGTTAGGTTTAAGGATCCAAGGTTAAGGTTATTTTTAGCTGTAGTGTTAGGGTTAGGGATAAGGGATCCCATTAGCATTAAGGGTCTTCCTTACTGTAGGGTTAAGGGTTAGGCTTAGAGATAGAGGTGAAGGTTAGGGTCAGTGTTAAGATTTAGGGTGAGGGTTAACGGTTAGGGTAAAGGTTAAGCGTTAGGGTTAGGGATTAGTGATTAGGGTTTTTGGTTAGTGTTAGGGTTAGCGGTTAGGAGTTAGTGTTTTATGAAGGGGTATGGTTAGAATTAGGACTGGGGTTAGAGTTAGGGTGAGGTATAGGGGTTAGGTTTAGGGGTTAGTTTTAGGGTAAAAGGATAGGATTATGGTTACGGGTTGGGCTTAGGTTTAGGGTTAAAGTTTACTGCTAGGGTTAGGGATAGGGTTCAGGGTTAGCTTTAGGGGTTCTGGTTAGGGTTAGGTGTTAGTTTAGTGGCAGGGTTAGGTCCAGTCGTGAGGGTAAGGTTTAGGGTTAGCTTTAAGAGCTAGGGTTAGGTTTAATGGTAAGGATTAGGATTAGGGTTAAGGGTTAGCGTAAGGCTTAGGGGTTTGGGTGAAGGGTTAGGGTTTTTGTTAGGCATAGCGTTGGGTTTTGAAGTCAGGGTTACTGTCAGTGTTAGGGTTGGAGGTAGGGTTCCGGTTAGGGTTAGCGGTTTAGAATTAGGGTTAGGGATTAGGTGTCACAGTGATGACTAGGAGATAGGGTTAGAATTATGGGATAGGGGTTGTTCTCAGGGAATGGGTTATGCATTAACGTTAGGATAAGAGGTTAAAGTTAGGCTCACGGTGAGGTTTACGTGTTAAGGGGAGAAATAGGAACAGGGTTGGGTGTTATGTTCAGGGTTAGGGTTATCTGTTAAAGGTATTGTTTATGCTTAGCACATGGGCCCTGTCTGCACTAGGAGGGCGGGGGGAGTTTAGGGGGCTGGGATTGTACCCGGGAACCCACTCTATCATACTCTGGGTATGGGCCCGTGGGATTCATGCAGGACACAGTGGTAGAGCCTCCTTTCACGCATGGCATGGGAGGATTGCAGGCTTTCTAAACTCTAAGAAAGCAAGAAGTCTGAGAATTAGATTTAGGGTTAGGATTATGGTTAGGGTTAAGGATCAAGTTTAGTGTTAGGGTGAGGGCTTAAGGTTAGGGATTAGGGTTAGGGTTAAAGGTTCCTCTTAGGTTTAATGGTTACAGTTCGGTTTAGGGTTGAGGTTTACGGTTAGGGATAAGATGGGGGGTTAGGGTTTTGTAGACGTTTAGGTTTGAAGATTAGTATTAGGGTTAGGATTAAAGGTTAGCGTGAGAGTTAACGCTTAGGGTTAAGGTTAAGAGTTAGCGTTTACGGTTAGGCTTAGGGTTAGATTTAGGTTTAGAGTTATGTGCTATGGTTTGTGTTAGGGGTTAGGGTTAGGTTTACTGTTCACGGTTAGGGTTGGGTTTAGGGGTTAGCATTAGGGTTAAGGATTAGGTTTAGGGTAAGCGTCTAGAGTTAATGTTGGGCTTTAGGCTCGGGGCTCAGGTTCAGGGTCAGGGGTTAGCGTTGGTGGTAGGGCTTAGCTTTAGCGGTCAGTTTAAGGGCACAGGACCTGGTTAATCTACGGTGAGAGGGGTGCGGTCGGAGTCACCACGAAAGCACAACATCATTCCTTGGGCCTTGGTAGAGGACCTACATGCAGGACTCAGGCGGAGCCTCATCTCACACATGGCATGGCTGTATTGTAGGCTTGCTTCACTCTGGGGATGGAAGTAGTGTGAGAATTAGGGTTGGGGTTGGGGTTAGGGTTTTTCGTGTTAGGGGTTAGGTTTCGAGTCAGGGTTAGGTGCTAGGGATTAGTGGTTAGGGTTAGAGTTAGTGTTAGGGGTAAGGTGTTAAGTCTGGGTTAGGGGGCCAGGGTAAGTTTTAGGGTTGGAGTTAGCGTTAGGGTTAGGGGTTAGGGTTAAGGGATAGGGTTAGGATTCAGGGTGAGGGTTAGAGGGTTAACAGTTGTGGTTAGGCTTAGGGGTTAGGGATAGTGTTAGGGTTAAGGGTTAGGAGCTTGGTTCAGGTTTAAGGTTAGCATTAGGGGTTGGGGTTAGTGTTAACTGTAGGTCAGTGTTGGGGTTAGATCTCTAGGCATTAGGGTAAAGGTTAGGGTTAGGGTTAAGAGTTAGGGTTCTGTTTAATGGTTAGGATTGGGAATAGGTTAAGGGTTAGGGTTAAGGTTGGGGTTATGACAAAGGATCAACGGTTAGGGTTATTTTTAGGCGTAGGGTTAGGGTAAGGGGTTAGGGTTAGTGTTAGTGTTGTTGGTCGGGTTAAGGTTAGGGTTGGCGCTTCAGAATTAGGGATTAGGTGTTACGTTATAGCTAGGAGGTAGGGTTATAATTACGGTATAGGGCTTGTTCTCAGGGTGTCATGCATTAACGTTAAGATATGGGGTTAAAGTGAGGGTTATGGTGAGGTTTACCTGTTAAGGTGAGCAGTAGGATCAGGGTTAGGTGTTACGTTGTGGGTTAGGCTTATGGGTGAGGGGTAGGGTTTATGCTTAGGGCACGGGCCCTGTATGCCCTAGGAGGCAAAGTTAGGTGTCTGGGATGGTCGCTGGGAACGCACTCTACCGCACGCAGTGTATGGGCCTCTGGGTTTCATGCAGGACACTGTGGTAGAGCCTCCTTTCACGCATGGCATGGGAGGATTGCAGGCTTTGTAACCTCTAAGAAAGAAAGAAGTCTGAGAATTAGATTTAGGGTTAGGGTTATGGTTAGGGTTAAGGATGAAGTTTAGTGTTAGGGTGAGGGCTTAGGGTTAGGGATTCGGGTTAGTGTTAAAAGCTACTCTTAGATTTAACGGTTACACTTTGGTTTAGGGTTGAGGTTTAAGGTTAGAGTTAAGATCAGGGGTTAGGTTTTGGTACAGGGTTAGGGTTAAGTGTTAAGTTTAGGGTTGAAGATTAGGATTAGGGTTAGGATTAAAGGTTAGCGTGAGAGTTAACGCTTAGGGTTAAGGTTAAGAGTTAGGGTTTAGGGTTAGGGTTAGGGTTAGGGTTAGTTTTAGAGTTAGAGTTATGTGCTATGGTTTGTGTTAGAGGTTAGGGTTAGGTTTACTGTTCACGGTTAGGGTTACGTTTAGGGGTTAGCATTAGGGTTAGGGTTAGGGTTAGGGTTAAGGGATAGGATTAGGGTTAAGTGTTGGGCTTAGGGTTAGGGTTTAGTGTTAGGGTTATCATAAGGGATTAGGGTTAGGGTCAGGGTTAAATGCTTGGGTGCGGGTAATGGTTAGGGTCAGGGTTAAGGTTTACGGATAGGGTTCGTGTTAAGGGTTACGGGGTAGGTTTAGGGTTCAGGGTTAGCGTTAGCATTAGGACTTAAGGTTAGGATTAGGCAGGAGGTTAGATTTAGTGTTAGAACTAGGCGTTAGGGTAAGGGCTTGGGTTAGGGTTAAGATATAGGGTTAGGTTTAATGCTTAGGATTAGGGTTAGGGTTTGGGGTTAAAGTAAGTGTTAGGGGTTAGGTTTAAGGATCAAAGGTTAGGGTTATTTTTAGCTGTAGTGTTAGGGTTAGGAATAAGGGATACCATTAGCATTAAGGGTCTTCCTTACTGTAGGGTTAAGGGTTAGGCTTAGAGTTAAAGGTTAAGGTTAGGGTCAGTGTTAAGATTTAGGGTGAGGGTTAACGGTTAGGGTAAAGGTTAAGCGTTAGGGTTAGGGATTAGTGATTAGGGTTTTTGGTTAGTGTTAGGGTTAGCGGTTAGGAGTTATTGTTTTATGAAGGGGTATGGTTAGAATTAGGATTGGGGTTAGAGTTAGGGTGAGGTATAGGGGTTAGGTTTAGGGGTTAGTTTTAGGGTAAAAGGATAGGATTAGGGTTGCGGGTTGGGCTTAGGTTTAGGGTTAAAGTTTACTGCTAGGGTTAGGGATAGGGTTCAGGGTTAGCTTTAGGGGTTCTGGTTAGGGTTAGGTGTTACGTTAGTGTCAGGGTTGGGTCCAGTCGTGAGGGTAAGGTTTAGGGTTAGCTTTAAGAGCTAGGGTTAGGTTTAATGTTTAGGATTAGGATTAGGGTTAAGGGTTAGGGTAAGGCTTAGGGGTTAGGGTGAAGGGTTAGGGTCAAGGGTTAGGGTTTTTGTTAGGCATAGCGTTGGGGTTAGAAGTAAGGGTTACTGTCAGTGTTAGGGTTGTAGGTAGGGTTACAGTTAGGGTTAGCGATTTAGAATTAGGGTTAGGGATTAGGTGTCACAGTGATGACTAGGAGATAGGGTTAGAATTAAGGGATAGGGGTTGTTCTCAGGAAATGGGTTATGCATTAACGTTAGGATAAGAGCTTAAAGTTAGGCACACGGTGAGGTTAACGTATTAAGGGGAGAAATAGGAACAGGATTGGGTGTTATGTTCAGGGTTAGGGTTATCTGTTAAAGGTATTGTTTATGCTTAGCGCACAGGCCCTGTCTGCATTAGGCGGGCGGGGGGAGTTTAGGGGGCTGGGATTGTACCCGGGAACCCACTCTATCATACTCTGGGTATGGCCCCGTGGTTTTCATGCAGGACACAGAGGTAGAGCCTCCTTTCACGCATGGCATGGGAGGATTGCAGGCTTTCTAAACTCTAAGAAAGCAAGAAGTCTGAGAATTAGATTTAGGGTGAGGATTATGGTTAGGGTTAAGGATGAAGTTTAGTGTTAGGGTGAGGGCTTAGGGTTAGGGATTAGGGTTAGGGTTATCATTAAGGATTAGGGGTAGGGTCAGGGTTAAATGCTTGGGTGCGGGTAATGGTTAGGGTCAGGGTTAAGGTTCACGGATAGGGTTAGTGTTAAGGGTTACGGGTAGGTTTAGGGTTCAGGGTTAGAGTTAGCATTAGGGCTTAAGGTTAGGATTAGGCGGTAGGTTAGATTTAGGGTTAGATCTAGGCGTTAGGGTAAGGGCTAGCGTTAGGGTTAAGAGATAGGGTTAGGTTTAATGCTTAGGATTAGGGTTAGGGTTTGGGGTTAAAGTAAGTGTTAGGGGTTAGGTTTAAGGATCCAAGGTTAAGGTTATTTTTAGCTGTAGTGTTAGGGTTAGGGATAAGGGATCCCATTAGCATTAAGGGTCTTCCTTACTGTAGGGTTAAGGGTTAGGCTTAGAGGTAGAGGTGAACGTTAGGGTCAGTGTTAAGATTTAGGGTGAGGGTTAACGGTTAGGGTAAAGGTTAAGCGTTAGGGTTAGGGATTAGTGATTAGGGTTTTTGGTTAGTGTTAGGGTTAGCGGTTAGGAGTTAGTGTTTTATGAAGGGGTATGGTTAGAATTAGGACTGGGGTTAGAGTTAGGGTGAGGTATAGGGGTTAGGTTTAGGGGTTATTTTTAGGGTAAAAGGATAGGATTAGGGTTATGGGTTGGGCTTAGGTTTAGGGTTAAAGTTTACTGCTAGGGTTAGGTATAGGGTTCAGGGTTAGCTTTAGGGGTTCTGGTTAGGGTTAGGTGTTAGTTTAGTGGCAGGGTTAGGTCCAGTCGTGAGGGCAAGGTTTAGGGTTAGCTTTAAGAGCTAGGGTTAGGTTTAATGGTAAGGATTAGGATTAGGGTTAAGGGTTAGCGTAAGGCTTAGGGGTTTGGGTGAAGGGTTAGGGTTTTTGTTAGGCATAGCGTTGGGTTTAGAAGTCAGGGTTACTGTCAGTGTTAGGGTTGGAGGTAGGGTTCCAGTTAGGGTTAGCGGTTTAGAATTAGGGTTAGGGATTAGGTGTCACAGTGATGACTAGGAGATAGGGTTAGAATTATGGGATAGGGGTTGTTCTCAGGGAATGGGTTATGCATTAACGTTAGGATAAGAGGTTAAAGTTAGGCTCACGGTGAGGTTTACGTGTTAAGGGGAGAAATAGGAACAGGATTGGGTGTTATGTTCAGGGTTAGGGTTATCTGTTAAAGGTATTGTTTATGCTTAGCGCACGGGCCCTGTCTGCACTAGAAGGGCGGGGGGAGTTTAGGGGGCTTGGATTGTACCCGGGAACCCACTCTATCATACTCTGGGTATGGGCCCGTGGGTTTCATGCAGGACACAGTGGTAGAGCCTCCTTTCACGCATGGCATGGGAGGATTGCAGGCTTTCTAAACTCTAAGAAAGCAAGAAGTCTGAGAATTAGATTTAGGGTTAGGATTATGGTTAGGTTTAAGGATGAAGTTTAGTGTTAGGGTGAGGGCTTAAGGTTAGGGATTAGGGTTAGGGTTAAAGGTTCCTCTTAGGTTTAATGGTTACAGTTCGGTTTAGGGTTGAGGTTTACGGTTAGGGAGATGATGAGGGGTTAGGGTTTTGTAGACGTTTAGGTTTGAAGATTAGGATTAGGGTTAGGATTAAAGGTTAGCGTGAGAGTTAACGCTTAGGGTTAAGGTTAAGAGTTAGGGTTTACGGTTAGGCTTAGGGTTAGATTTAGGGTTAGAGTTATGTGCTATGGTTTGTGTTAGGGGTTAGGGTTAGGTTTACTGTTCACGGTTAGGGTTGGGTTTAGGGGTTAGCATTAGGGTTAGGGATTAGTTTTAGGGTAAGGGTCTAGAGTTAATGTTGGGCTTTAGGCTCGGGGCTTAGGTTCAGGGTCAGGGCTTAGCGTTGGTGGTAGGGCTTAGCTTTAGCGGTCAGTTTAAGGGCACAGGACCTGGTTAATCTACGGTGAGAGGGGTGCGGTCGGAGTCACCACGAAAGCACAACATCATTCCCTGGGCCTTGGGACAGGACCTCCATGCAGGACTCAGGCGGAGCCTCATCTCACACATGGCATGGCTGTATTGTAGGCTTGCTTCACTCTGGGAATGGAAGTAGTGTGAGAATTAGGGTTGGGGTTGGGGATAGGGTTTTTCGTGTTAGGGGTTAGGTTTCGAGTCAGGGTTAGGTGCTAGGGATTAGTGGTTAGGGTTAGAGTTAGTGTTAGGGGTAAGGTGTTAAGTCTGGGTTAGGGGGCCAGGGTAAGGTTTAGGGTTGGAGTTAGCGTTAGGGTTAGGGGTTAGGGTTAAGGGATAGGGTTAGGATTCAGGGTGAGGGTTAGAGGGTTAACAGTTGGGGTTAGGCTTAGGGGTTAGGGATAGTGTTAGGGTTAAGGGTTAGGAGCTTGGTTCAGGTTTAAGGTTAGCATTAGGGGTTGGGGTTAGTGTTAACTGTAGGTCAGTGTTGGGGTTAGATCTCTAGGCATTAGGGTAAAGGTTAGGGTTAGGGTTAAGAGTTAGGGTTATGTTTAATGGTTAGGATTGGGAATAGGGTTAAGGGTTAGGGTTAAGGTTAGGGGTTATGACGAAGGATCAACGGTTAGGGTTACTTTTAGGCATAGGGTTAGGGTAAGGGGTTAGGGTTAGTGTTAGTGTTGTTGGTCGGGTTAAGGTTAGGGTTGGCGTTTCAGAATTAGGGATTAGGTGTTACGGTTATAGCTAGCAGTTAGGGTTATAATTACGGTATAGGACTGGTTCTCAGGGTGTCATGCATTAACGTTAAGATATGGGGTTAAAGTGAGGGTTATGGTGAGGTTTACCTGTTAAGGTGAGCAGTAGGATCAGGGTTAGGTGTTACGTTGTGGGTTAGGCTTATGGGTGAGGGGTAGGGTTTATGCTTAGGGCACGGGCCCTGTATGCCCTAGGAGGCAAAGTTAGGTGTCTGTGATGGTCGCTGGGAACCCACTCTACCGCACGCAGTGTATGGGCCTCTGGGTTTCATGCAGGACACTGTGGCAGAGCCTCCTTTCACGCATGGCGTGGGAGGATTGCAGGCTTTCTAAACTCTAAGAAAGCAAGAAGTCTGAGAATTAGATTTAGGGTTAGGGTTATGGTTAGGGTTAAGGATGAAGTTTAGTGTTAGGGTGAGGGCTTAGGCTTAGGGATTACGGTTAGGGTTAAAGGTTACTCTTAGATTTAATGGTTACACTTTGGTTTAGGGTTGAGGTTTAAGGTTAGGGTTAAGATGAGGGGTTAGGGTTTGGTACAGGGTTAGGGTTAAGTGTTAGGTTTAGGGTTGAAGATTAGGATTAGGGTTAGGGTTAAAGGTTAGCGTGAGAGTTAACGCTTAGGGTTAAGGTTAAGAGTTAGGGTTTAGGGTTAGGGTTAGGGTTAGGGTGAGTTTTAGGGTTAGAGTTATGTGCTAGGGTTTGTGTTAGAGGTTAGGGTTAGGTTTACTGTTCACGGTTAGGGTTACGTTTAGGGGTTAGCATTAGGGTTAGGGTTCGGGTTAGGGTTAAGGGATAGGATTAGGGTTAAGCGTTGGGCTTAGGGTTAGGGTTTAGTGTTAGGTTTATCATTAAGTATTAGGGTTACTGTCAGGGTTAAATGCTTGGGTGCGGGTAATGGTTAGGGTCAGGGTTAAGGTTTACGGATCGGGTTAGTGTTAAGGGTTACGGGTAGGTTTAGGGTTCAGGGTTAGCATTAGGATTAGGGCTTAAGGTTAGGATTAGGCGGGAGGTTAGATTTAGGGTTAGAACTAGGCGTTTAGGGTAAGGGCTAGCGTTAGGGTTAAGAGATAGGGTTAGGTTTAATGCTTAGGATTAGGGTTAGGGTTTGGGTTTAAAGTAAGTGTTAGGGGTTAGGTTTAAGGACGAAAGGTTAGGGTTATTTTTAGCTGTAGTGTTAGGGTTAGGGATAAGGGATCCCATTAGCATTAAGGGTCTTCCTTACTGTAGGGTTAAGGGTTAGACTTAGAGTTAAAGGTTAAGGTTAGGGTCAGTGTTAAGAATTAGGGTGAGGGTTAATGGTTAGCGTAAAGGTTAAGCGTTAGGGTTAGGGTTTAGCGATTAGGGTTTTTGGTTACTGTTAGGGTTAGCGGTTAGGAGTTAGTGTTTTATGAAGGGGTATGCTTAGAATTAGGATTGGGTTTAGAGTTAGGGTTAGGTATAGGGGTTAGGTTTAGGGGTTAGTTTTAGGGTAAAAGGATAGGATTAGGGTTATGGGTTGGGCTTAGGTTTAGGGTTAAAGTTTACTGCTAGGGTTAGGGATAGGGTTCAGGGTTAGCTTTAGGGGTTCTGGTTAGGGTTAGGTGTTAGGTTAGTGTCAGGGTTAGGTCTAGTCGTGAGGGTAAGGTTTAGGGTTAGCTTTAAGAGCTAGGGTTAGGTTTAATGGTTAGGATTAGGATTAGGGTTAAGGGTTAGCGTAAGGCTTAGGGGTTTGGGTGAAGGGTTAGGGTTTTTGTTAGGCATAGCGTTGGGGTTAGAAGTAAGGGTTACTGTCAGTGTTAGGGTTGTAGGTAGGGTTCCGGTTAGGGATAGCGGTTTAGAATTAGGGTTAGGGATTAGGTGTTCCAGTGATGACTAGGAGATAGGGTTAGAATTATGGGATAGGGGTTGTTCTCAGGGAATGGGTTATGCATTAACGTTAGGATAAGAGGTTAAAGTTAGGCGCACGGTGAGGTTTACGTGTTAAGGGGAGAAATAGGAACAGGGTTGGGTGTTATGTTCAGGGTTAGGGTTATCTGTTAAAGGTATTGTTTATGCTTAGCGCACGGGCCCTGTCTGCATTAGGCGGGC
Organism: Eulemur rufifrons; assembly: GCF_041146395.1. Lineage (NCBI taxonomy): Eukaryota > Metazoa > Chordata > Mammalia > Primates > Lemuridae > Eulemur > Eulemur rufifrons. The sequence continues at coordinate 1,168,391 of NW_027182824.1, read as the reverse complement.
GGGGGGAGTTTAGGGGGCTGGGATTGTACCCGGGAACCCACTCTATCATACTCTGGGTATGGGCCCGTGGGTTTCATGCAGGACACAGTGGTAGAGCCTCCTTTCACGCATGGCATGGGAGGATTGCAGGCTTTCTAAACTCTAAGAAAGCAAGAAGTCTGAGAATTAGATTTAGGGTTAGGATTATGGTTAGGGTTAAGGATGAAGTTTAGTGTTAGGGTGAGGGCTTAAGGTTAGGGATTAGGGTTAGGGTTAAAGGTTACTGTTAGGTTTAACGGTTACAGTTCGGTTTCGGGTTGAGGTTTACGGTTAGGGTTAAGATGAGGGGTTAGGGTTTGGTAGACGTTTAGGGTTAAGTGTTAGGTTTAGGGTTGAAGATTAGGATTAGGGTTAGGATTAAAGGTTAGCGTGAGAGTTAACGCTTAGTGTTAAGGTTAAGAGTTAGGGTTTACGGTTAGGCTTAGGGTTAGATTTAGGGTTAGAGTTATGTGCTATGGTTTGTGTTAGGGGTTAGGGTTAGGTTTACTGTTCACGGTTAGGGTTGGGTTTAGGGGTTAGCATTAGGGTTAGGGATTAGGTTTAGGGTAAGGGTCTAGAGTTAATGTTGGGCTTTAGGCTCGGGGCTTAGGTTCAGGGTCAGGGCTTAGCGTTGGTGGTAGGGCTTAGCTTTAGCGGTCAGTTTAAGGGCACAGGACCTGGTTAATCTACGGTGAGAGGGGTGCGGTCGGAGTCACCACGAAAGCACAACATCATTCCCTGGGCCTTCGGACAGGACCTCCATGCAGGACTCAGGCGGAGCCTCATCTCACACATGGCATGGCTGTATTGTAGGCTTGCTTCACTCTGGGAATGGAAGTAGTGTGAGAATTAGGGTTGGGGTTGGGGTTAGGGATTTCGAGTTAGGGGTTAGGTTTCGAGTCAGGGTTAGGTGCTAGGGATTAGTGGTTAGGGTTAGAGTTAGTGTTAGGGGTTAGGTGTTAAGTCTGGGTTAGGGGGCCAGGGTAAGGTTTAGGGTTGGAGTTAGCGTTAGGGTTAGGGGTTAGGGTTAAGGGAGAGGGTTAGGTATCAGGGTGAGGGTTAGAGGGTTAACATTGGGGTTAAGCTTAGGGGTTAGGGATAGTGTTAGAGTTAAGGGTTAGAAGTATGGTTCAGGTTTATGTTTAGCATTAAGGGTTGGGGTTAGTGTTAACTGTAGGTCAGTCTTGGGGTTAGATCTCTAGGCATTAGGGTAAAGGTTAGGGTTAGGGTTAAGTGTTAGGGTTATGTTTAATGGTTAGGATTGGGAATAGGGTTAAGGGTTAGGGTTAAGGTTAGGGGTTATGACTAAGGATCAACCGTTAGGGTTACTTTTAGGCGTAGGTTTAGGGTAAGAGGTTAGGGTTAGTGTTAGTGTTGTTGGTCGGGTTAAGGTTAGGGTTGGCATTTCAGAATTAGGGATTAGGTGTTACGGTTATGGCTAGGAGTTAGGGTTAGAATGACGGTATAGAGCTTGTTCTCAGGGTGTCATGCATTAACGTTAAGATATCGGGTTAAAGTTAGGGTTACGGTGAGGTTTACCTGTTAAGGTGAGCAGTAGGATCAGGGTTATGTGTTATGTTCTGGGTTAGGCTTATGGTTGAATGGTAGGGTTTATGCTTAGGGGACGGGCCCTGTATGCCCTAGGAGGCAAAGTTAGGTGTCTGTGATGGTCGCTGGGAACCCACTCTATCGCACGCAGTGTATGGGCCTCTGGGTTTCAGGCAGGACACTGGCAGAGCGTCCTTTCACGCATGGCATGGGAGGATTGCAGGCTTTCTAAACTCTAAGAAAGCAAGAAGTCTGAGAATTAGATTTAGGGTTAGGATTATGGTTAGGGTTAAGGATGAAGTTTAGTGTTAGGGTCAGGGCTTAGGGTTAGGGATTAGGGTTAGGGTTAAAGGTTACTCTTAGATTTAACAGTTACACTTTGGTTTAGGGTTGAGGTTTACGGTTAGGGTAAAGATGAGGGGTTAGGGTTTGGTACAGGGTTAGGGTTAAGTGTTAGGTTTAGGGTTGAAGATTAGGATTAGGGTTAGGATTAAAGATTAGCGTGAGAGTTAACGCTTAGGGTTAAGGTTAAGAGTTAGCGTTAGCGTTAGGGTTAGGGTTCGTTTTAGGGTTAGAGTTATGTGCTATCGTTTGTGTTAGAGGTTAGGATTAGGTTTACTGTTCATGGTTAGGGTTACGTTTAGGGGTAGCATTAGGGTTAGAGTTAGGGTTAGGGTTAAGGGATAGGATTAGGGTTAAGTGTTGAGCTTAGGATTAGGGTTTAGTGTTAGGGTTATCGTTAAGGATTAGGGTTAGGGTCAGGGTTAAATGTTTGGGTGCGGGTAATGGTTAGGGTCAGGGTTAAGGTTTATAGATAGGGTTAGTGTTAAGGGTTACGGGTAGGTTTAGGGTTCAGGGTTTAGCGTTAGCATTAGGGCTTAAGGTTAGGATTAGGTGGTAGGTTAGATTTAGGGTTAGATCTAGGCGTTAGAGTAAGGGTTAAGAGATAGGGTTAGGTTTAATGCTTAGGATTAGGGTTAGGGTTTGGGGTTAAGTGTGAGGGGTTGGGTTTAAGGATCAAAGGTTAGGGTTATTTTTAGCTGTAGTGTTAGGTTTAGGGATAAGGGATAAGATTGGCGTAAGGGTTTTCCTTACTGTTAGGGTTAAGGGTCAGGCTTAGATTAAAGGTTAAGGTTAGGGTCAGTGTTAAGGGTTAGGATGAGGGTTAACGGTTACGCTAAAGGTTAAGCGTTAGTGTTAGGGATTAGCGATTAGGGTTTTTGGTAAGTGTTAGGGTTAGGAGTTCGAGTTTTATGAAGGGGTATGGTTAGAATTAGGATTGGGGTTAGTGTTAGGGTTAGGTTTAGGGGTTAGGCTTAGGGTAAAAGGATAGGATTAAGGTTAAGGGTTGGGATCAGGTTTAGGGTTAAAGTTTAGTGTTCTGGTTAATGTTTAGTGTTATGGTCCAGTTTAAGTGTTAGTGTGAGGGTTAACGGTTAGGATTAGGCTTAGAGGTTGGGGATATAGTGAGGGTTCAGTGTTAGGGTTAGGTTTAGGGTTCAGGGTTAGGGTTAGCTTTAGGGGTTATGGTTAGGGTTAGGTGTTAGGTTAGTGTCAGGGTTCGGTCTAGTCGTGAGGGTAAGGTTTAGGGTTTGCTTTAAGCGCTAGGGTTAGGTTTAATGTTTAGGATTAGGATTAGGGTTAAGGGTTAGGGTAAGGCTTAGGGGTTAGGGTGAAGGTTTAGGGTTTTTGTTAGGCATAGAGTTGGGGTTAGAAGTAAGGGTTACTGTCAGTGTTAGGGTTGTAGGTAGGGTTACGGTTAGGGTTAGCGGTTTAGAATTAGGGTTAGGGATTAGGTGTTACAGTTATGACTAGGAGATAGGGTTAGAATTATGGGATAGGGGTTGTTCTCAGGGAATGGGTTATGCATTAACGTTAGGATAAGAGGTTAAAGTTAGGCTCACGGTGAGGTTTACGTGTTAAGGGGAGAAATAGGAACAGGGTTGGGTGTTATGTTCAGGGTTAGGGTTATCTGTTAAAGGTATTGTTTATGCTTAGCGCACGGGCCCTGTCTGCATTAGGCGGGCGGGGGGAGTTTAGGGGGCTGGGATTGTACCCGGGAACCCACTCTATCATACTCTGGGTATGGGCCCGTGGGTTTCATGCAGGACACAGTGGTAGAGCCTCCTTTCACGCATGGCATGGGAGGATTGCAGGCTTTCTAAACTCTAAGAAAGCAAGAAGTCTTATAATTTGATTTTAGGGTTAGGTTTATGGATAGGGTTAAGGATAAATTTTAGTGTTAGTGTGAGGGCTTAGGGTTAGGGATTAGGGTTAGGGTTAAAGGTTACTCTTAGATTTAACGGTTACACTTTGGTTTAGGGTTGAGGTTTACGGTTAGGGTTAAGATGAGGGGTTAGAGTGTGGTACAGGGTTAGGGTTAAGTGTTAGGTTTAGGGTTGAAGATTAGGATTAGGGTTAGGATTAAAGGTTAGCATGAGAGTGAACGCTTAGTGTTAAGGTTAAGAGTTAGGGTTTAGGGCCAGGCGCGGTGGCTCACGCCTTTAATCCTACCACTCTGGGAGGCCGAGGTGGGTGGATCGTTTGAGCTCAGGAGTTCAAGACCAGCCTGAGCAAGAGCGAGACCCCATCTGTACTAAAAATAGAAAGAAATTATATGGACAGCTAAAAATATATATAGAAAAAAATTAGCCGGGCATGGTGGCGCATGCCTGTAGTCCCAGCTGCTCGGGAGGCTGAGACAGGAGGATTCCTTGAGCTCAGGAGTCTGAGGTTGCTGTGAGCTAGGCTGATGCCACGGCACTCACTCTATCTTGGGCAACAGAGTGAGACTCTCTCAAAAAAAAAAAAAAAAGATTTAGGGTTTAGGGTTATGGTTAGGGTTAGGGTTAGTTTTAGGGTTAGAGTTATGTGCTATGGTTTGTTAGAGGTTAGGGTTAGGTTTACTGTTCACGGTTAGGGTTGGGTTTAGGGGTTAGCATTAGGGTTAGGGATTAGGTTTAGGGTAAGGGTCTAGAGTTAATGTTGGGCTTTAGGCTCGGGGCTTAGGTTCAGGGTCAGGGCTTAGCGTTGGTGGTAGGGCTTAGCTTTAGCGGTCAGTTTAAGGGCACAGGACCTGGTTAATCTACGGTGAGAGGGGTGCGGTCGGAGTCACCACGAAAGCACAACATCATTCCCTGGGCCTTGGGAGAGGACCTCCATGCAGGACTCAGGCAGAGCCTCATCTCACACATGGCATGGCTGTATTGTAGGCTTGCTTCAGTCTGCGAATGGAAGTAGTGTGAGAATTAGGGTTGGGGTTGGGGTTAGGGTTTTTCGTGTTAGGGGTTAGGTTTCGAGTCAGGGTTAGGTGCTAGGGATTAGTGGTTAGGGTTAGAGTTAGTGTTAGGGGTAAGGTGTTAAGTCTGGGTTAGGGGGCCAGGGTAAGGTTTAGGGTTGGAGTTAGCGTTAGGTTTAGGGGTTAGGGTTAAGGGATAGGGTTAGGATTCAGGGTGAGGGTTAGAGGGTTAACAGTTGGTGTTAGGCTTAGGGGTAAGGGATAGTGTTAGGGTTAAGGGTTAGGAGCTTGGTTCAGGTTTAAGGTTAGCATTAGGGGTTGGGGTTAGTGTTAACTGTAGGTCAGTGTTGGGGTTAGATCTCTAGGCATTAGGGTAAAGGTTAGGGTTAGGGTTAAGAGTTAGGGTTATGTTTAATGGTTAGGATTGGGAATAGGGTTAAGGGTTAGGGTTAAGGTTAGGGGTTATGACGAAGGATCAACGGTTAGGGTTACTTTTAGGCGTAGGATTAGGGTAAGGGGTTAGGGTTAGTGTTAGTGTTGTTGGTCGGGTTAAGGTTAGGGTTGGCGTTTCAGAATTAGGGATTAGGTGTTACGGTTATAGCTAGGAGTTAGGGTTATAATGACGGTATAGGGCTTGTTCTCAGGGTGTCATGCATTAACGTTAAGATATCGGGTTAAAGTTAGGGTTATGGTGAGGTTTACCTGTTAAGGTGAGCAGTAGGATCAGGGTTAGGTGTTACGTTGTGGGTTAGGCTTATGGGTGAGGGGTAGGGTTAATGCTTAGGGCACGAGCCCTGTATGCTCTAGGAGGCAAAGTTAGGTGTCTGTGATGGTCGCTGGGAACCCACTCTACCGCACGCAGTGTATGGGCCTCTGGGTTTCATGCAGGACACTGTGGCAGAGCCTCCTTTCACGCATGGCGTGGGAGGATTGCAGGCTTTCTAAACTCTAAGAAAGCAAGAAGTCTGAGAATTAGATTTAGGGTTAGGGTTATGGTTAGGGTTAAGGATGAAGTTTAGTGTTAGGGTGAGGGCTTAGGCTTAGGGATTACGGTTAGGGTTAAAGGTTACTCTTAGATTTAACGGTTACACTTTGGTTTAGGGTTGAGGTTTAAGGTTAGGGTTAAGATGAGGGGTTAGGGTTTGGTACAGGGTTAGGGTTAAGTGTTAGGTTTAGGGTTGAAGATTAGGATTAGGGTTAGGATAAAGGTTAGCGTGAGAGTTAACGCTTAGGGTTAAGGTTAAGAGTTAGGGTTTAGGGTTAGGGTTAGGGTTAGGGTTAGTTTTAGGGTTAGAGTTATGTGCTATGGTTTGTGTTAGAGTTTATGGTTACGTTTACTGTTCACGGTTAGGGTTACGTTTAGGGGTTAGCATTAGGGTTAGGGTTAGGGTTAGGGTTAAGGGATAGGATTAGGGTTAAGTGTTGGGCTTAGGGTTAGGGTTTAGTGTTAGGGTTATCATTAAGGATTAGTGTTAGGGTCAGGGTTAAATGCTTGGGTGCGAGTAATGGTTAGGGTCAGGGTTAAGGTTCACGGATAGGGTTACTGTTAAGGGTTACAGGTAGGTTTAGGGTTCAGGGTTAGAGTTAGCATTAAGGCTTAAGGTTAGGATTAGGCGGTAGATTAGATTTAGGGTTAGATCTAGGCGTTAGGGTAAGTGCTAGGGTTAGGGGTAAGAGATAGGGTTAGGTTTAATGCTTAGGATTAGGGTTAGGGTTTGGGGTTAAAGTAAGTGTTAGTGGTTAGGTTTAAGGATCAAAGGTTAGGGTTATTTTTAGCTGTAGTGTTAGGGTTAGGGATAAGGGATACCATTAGCATTAAGGGTCTTCCTTACTGTAGCGTTAAGGGCTAGGCTTAGAGTTAAAGGTGAAGGTTAGGGTCAGTGTTAAGAATTAGGGTGAGCGTTAACGGTTAGGGTAAAGGTTATGCGTTAGGGTTAGGGATTAGTGATTAGGGTTTTTGGTTAGTGTTAGGGTTAGCGGTTAGGAGTTAGTGTTTTATGAAGGGGTATGGTTAGAATTAGGATAGGGATTAGAGTTAGGGTTAGTTATAGAGGTTAGGTTTAGGGGTTAGTTTTAGGGTAAAAGGATAGGATTAGGGTTATGGGTTGGGCTTAGGTTTAGGTTTAAAGTTTACTGCTAGGGTTAGGGATAGGGTTCAGGGTTAGCTTTAGGCGTTCTGGTTAGGGTTAGGTGTTAGGTTAGTGGCAGGGTTAGGTCTAGTCGTGAGGGTAAGGTTTAGGGTTAGCTTAAGAGCCAGGGTTAGGTTTAATGGTTAGGATTAGCATTACGGTTAAGGGTTCGGGTAATGCGTAGGGGTTAGGGTGAAGGGTGAAGGGTTAGGGCTTTTGTTAGGCATATCGTTGGGGTTAGAACTAAGGGTTCCTGTCAGTGTTAGGGTTGTAGGCAGCGTTACGGTTAGGCTTAGCGGTTGAGAATTAGGGTTAGGGATTAGGTGTTACACTTATGACTAGGAGATAGGGTTAGAATTATTGGATACGGGATGTTCTCAGGGAATGGTTTATGTATTAACGTTACGATAAGAGTTTAAAATTAGGCTCACGGTGAGGTTTACGTGTTAAGGGGAGAAATAGGAACAGGGTTAGGTGCTATGTTCAGGGTTAGGGTTATCTGTTAAAGGTATTGTTTATGCTTAGCGCATGGGCCCTGTCTGCATGAAGCTAGGGGGAGGTTAGGGGGCTGGCATTGTCACCGGGAACCCGCTGTATTGGACTCTGGGTATGGGCCCGTGGTTTTCATGCAGGACACAGTGGTAGAGCCCCTTTCCCACATGGCATGGGAGGATTGCAGGCTTTCTAAACTCTAAGAAAGCAAGAAGTCTGAGAATTAGATTTAGGGTTAGGATTATGGTTAGGGTTCAGGATGAAGTGTAGTGTTATGGTGACGGGATAGGGTTACAGATTAGGGTTACGGTTTAAGGTTACTCTTAGGTTTAACAGTTACAGTTCGTTTTAGTGTTGAGGTTTGCAGATAGGGTTAAGATGAGGGGTTAGGGTTCGGTACATGGTTAGGGTTGTGTTAGGTTTAGGGTTGAAGATTAGGATTAGGGTTGGGATTAAAGGTTAGCATGAGAGTTAACAGTTAAGGTAAGGTTAAGGGTTAGAGTTAGGGTTTAGGTTCAGGGTTAAGCGTTAGGGTTAGTTTTAGGGTTAGAGTTATGTGTTAGGGTTTGTGTTAGAGGTTAGGGTTAGGTTTACTGTTCACGGTTAGGGTTACCTCTAGGGTTTAGCATTAGGGTTAGGGATTAGGTTTAGGGTAAGTGTTTAGAGTTAGTGTTGGGCTTTAGGCTCGGGGCTTAGGTTCAGGGTCAGGGATTAGGGTTGGTGGTAGGGCTTAGCTTTAGTGGTCAGTTTAAGGGCACAGGACCTGGTTAATCTACGGTGAGAGGGGTGTGGTCGGAGTCACCACGAAAGCACAACATCATTCCCTGGGCCTTGGTAGAGGACCTACATGCAGGACTCAGGCGGAGCCTCATCTCACACATGGCATGGCTGTATTGTAGGCTTGCTTCACTCTGGAAATGGAATTAGTGTGAGAATTAGGGACAGGTTTGGGGTCAGGGGTTTCGAGTTAGGGATTAGGTTTCTAGTCAGGGTCAGGTGCTAGGGATTAGTGGTTAGGGTTAGAGTTAGTGTTAGGGGTTAGGTGTTAAGTCTGGGTTCGGGGGCCAGGATTAGGTTTAGGGTTGGTGTTAGCATTAGGGTTATGTGTTATGGTTAATGTTTAGGCTTAGAGTCAGGGTTAAGTGTTAGGGTGAGGCTTAACATTTAGGGTTAAGGATAGGGGGTTAGGGATAGGGTTAGGGTTAAGGGTTAGTTTTATAGTTCAGGTTTAAGGTTAGGATCAGGGGTTAAGGTTAGTGTTAACTGTAGGTCAGTGTTGGGGTTAGATCTCTAGGCATTAAGGTATAGGTTAGGGGTAGAGTTAAGTAGGGTTATGTTTAATGGTTAGGATTGGGATTAGCATGAAGGGTTAGGGTTAAGGTTTAGGGGTTATGACTAAGTATCAATGGTTAGGGTTACTTTTAGGTGTAGGGTTAGGGTAAGTGTTTAGGGTTAGTGTTAGTGTTGTTGGTAGGATTAAGGTTAGGGTTGGCGTTTCAGAATTAGGGATTAGGTGTTACGGTTATGGCTAGGAGTTAGGGTTAGAATTACGCTATAGGGCTTGTTCTCAGGGTGTCATGCATTATCGTTAATATAAGGGGTTAAAGTTAGGGTTACGGTGAGGTTTACGTGTTAAGGTGGACTGTAGGATCAGGGTCAGGTGTTATGTTTCGGGTTAGGGTTATGGGTGAGGGGTAGGGTTTGTGCTTAGGGCACAGGCCTTGTATGCACTAGGAGGCGAAGTTAGGGGTCTGTGATGGTCGCTGGGAACCCACTCTATCGTACGCAGTGTATGGGCCTCTGGGTTTCATGCAGGACACTGTGGCAGAGCGGGCTTTCATGCATGGCTTAGTAGGATTGTAGGCTTTCAAAACTCTGAGAAAGCAAGAAGTCTGAGAGTTAGATTTAGAGTTAGTATTATGATACGGTTTAGGGATGAGGATTAGTGATAGGGTGAGGGCTTAGGGTTAGGGATTAGGGTTAGGGTTAGGGTTGTTGGTAGGGTGAAGGTTAGGGTTGGCATTTTAGAATTAAGGATGAGGTGTTACGGTTATGGCTAGGGGTTAGGATTAGAATTATGGGATAGGGCTCCTTCTCAGTGTGTTATGCATTAACGTTAAGATAAGGGGATAAGTTAGGGTTACGGGGAGGTTTATGTTTTAAGGTGAGCAATAGGATCAGGGTCAGGTGCTATGTTCAGGCTGAGGGTTATCTGTTAGGGGTAGTGTTTATATTTAGCGTACAGGCTCTGTCTGCTCTGGGCGGGGGGCTGGGGTTACGGGGATGGGATTTCCCCGGGAACCCACTCTATCATACGCTAGGTATGGGATCCTGGTTTCATGCAAGAGAGAGCTGCAGAGCCCCCTTTTACTCATGGCATGGGAGGATTTTAGGCTTTCTAAACTCTAAGAAAGCAAGAAGTCCGAGAATTAGATTTAGGGGTAGGATTATGATAATGTTTAGGGTTAGGGTTAGTGTTAAGGTGGGGTCTTAGGGTTAGGGGTTAGGGTTAGAGGTTAGTGTTAGGTTTAACAGTTACAGTTAGGTTTATGGTTAAGTTTGAGGGTTAGGGTTAAGGTTTGGGTTTAGCGTTTGACACAGGGTTAGGCTTCAGTGTTAGCTTTATGGTTAAAGATTAGGATTAGGGTTAGTGTGAGGGTTAATGGTAAGGGTCAAGATTAAGGGTTAGGGTTGGGGTTAGGGTTAGGTTTAGGGTTAGGGGTTAGGGTTAGGCTTAGGGTTAAGGGATAGGATTAGGGTTAAGTGTTGGGCTTATGGTTAGGGTTAAAGTTTAGTGTTAGGGTTAATCTTTAGTGTTATGGTCCAGTTTAAGTGTTAGGGTGAGGGTTAACAGTTAGGATTAGGCTTAGGGGTTAGGGATATAGTGAAGGATCAGTGTTAGGGTTAGGTTTAGGGTTCAGGGTTAGGGTTAGCTTTAGGGGTTATGGTTAGTGTTAGGTGTTAGGTTAGTGTCAGGGTTAGGTCTAGTCGTGAGGGTAAGGTTTAGGGTTAGCTTTAAGAGCTAGGGTTAGGTTTAATGGTTAGGATTAGGATTACGGTTAAGGGTTAGGGTAATGCGTAGGGATTAGGGTGACGGTGAAGGGTTAGGGCTTTTGTTAGGCATAGCGTTGGGGTTAGAACTAAGGGTTCCTGTCAGTGTTAGGGTTGTAGGCAGCGTTACGGTTAGGCTTAGCGGTTGAGAATTAGGGTTAGGGATTAGGTGTTACAGTTATGACTAGGAGATAGGGTTAGAATTATTGGATAGGGGATGTTCTCAGGGAATGGGTTATGCATTAACGTTACGATAAGAGGTTAAAGTTAGGCTCACGGTGAGGTTTACGTGTTAAGGGGAGAAATAGGAACAGGGTTAGGTGCTATGTTCAGGGTTAGGGTTATCTGTTAAAGGTATTGTTTATGCTTAGCGCACGGGCCCTGTCTACATTAAGCTGGGGCGAGGTTAGGGGGCTGGGATTGTCACCGGGAACCCACTGTATCAGACTCTGGATATGGGCCCGTGGTTTTCATGCAGGACACAGTGGTAGAGCCTCCTTTCCCACATGGCATGGGAGGATTGCAGGCTTTCTAAACTCTAAGAAAGCAAGAAGTCTGAGAATTAGATTTAGGGTTAGGATTATGGTTAGGGTTCAGGATGAAGTGTAGTGTTATGGTGAGGGGATAGGGTTACAGATTAGGGTTACGGTTTAAGGTTACTGTTAGGTTTAACGGTTACAGTTCGTTTTAGGGTTGAGGTTTGTGGATAGGGTTAAGATGAGGGGTTAGGGTTTGGTACAGGGTTAGGGTTGTGTTAGGTTTAGGGTTGAAGATTAGGATTAGGGTTAGGATTAAAGGTTAGCATGAGAGTTAACGGTTAAGGTTAAGGTTAAGGGATAGGGTTAGGGTTTAGGTTCAGGGTTAAGGGTTAGGGTTAGTTTTAGGGTTAGAGTTATGTGTTAGGATTTGTGTTAGAGGTTAGGGTTAGGTTTACTGTTCACGGTTAGGGTTACGTTTAGGGTTTAGCATTAGAGATAGGGATTAGGTTTAGGGTAAGTGTTTGGAGTTAGTGTTGGGCTTTAGGCTCGGGGCTTAGGTTCAGGGTCAGGGGTTAGGGTTGGTGGTAGGGCTTAGATTTAGCGGCCAGTGTAAGGGCACTGGACCTGGTTAATCTACGGTGACAGGGGTGTGGTCTGAGTCACCACGAAAGCACAACATCATTCCCTGGGCCTTGGGACAAAACCTACATGCAGGACTCAGGCGGAGCCTCATCTCACACATGGCATGGCTGTATTGTAGGCTTGCTTCACTCTGGGAATGGAAGTAGTGTGAGAATTAGGGTTAGGTTTGGGTTTAGGGGTTTCGAGTTAGGGGTTAGGTTTTGAGTCAGGGTCAGGTGCTAGGGATTAGTGGTTAGGGTTAGAGTTTGTGTTAGGGCTTAGGTGTTAAGTCTGGGTTAGGGGGCCAGGGTTAGGTTTAGGGTTGTGGTTAGCGTTAGGGTTAGGGGTTAGGGTTAAGGGATAGGTTTAGAGTCAGGGTTAATGTTAGGGTGAGGCTTAACAGTTAGGGTTAGTGTTAGGGGGTTAGGGATAGGGTTAGGGTTAAGGGTTAGGTTTATGGTTCAGCTTTAAGGTTAGGATTCGGGTTAGGATTAGTGTTAACTGTAGGTCAGTGTTGGGGTTAGATATCTAGGCATTAGGGTAGAGGTTAGCGGTAGGGTTAAGTAGGGTTATGTTTAATGGTTAGGATTGGGTTAGCATGAAGGGTTAGGGTTAAGGTTTAGGGGTTATGACTAAGGATCAATGGTTAGGGTTATTTTTAGGCGTAGGGTTAGGGTAAGGGTTTAAGGTTAGGGTTAGGGTTGTTGGTAGGGTGAAGGTAGGGTTGGCATTTTAGAATTAGGGATGAGGTGTTAGGGTTATGGCTGGGGATTAGATTTAGAATTATGGGATAGGGCTTCTTCTCAGGGTGTTATACATTAATGTTAAGATAAGGGGATAAGTTAGGGTTTCGGAGAGGTTTATGTTTTAAGGTGAGCAATAGGTTCAGGGTCAGGTTTTATATTGAGGGTGAGGGTTATCTGTTAGGGATAGTGTTTATACTTAGCGTATGGTCCCTGTCTGCACTGGGTGGGGGGCGGGGGTTAGAGGGATGGGATTGTCCCCAGGAACGCACTCTATCATACGCTGGGTATGGGCTCCTGGGTTTCATGCAGGACACAGTGGAAGAGCCCCCTTTTACTCATGGCATGGGAGGATTGTAGGCTTTCTTAACTCTGAGAAAGCAAGAAGTCTGAGAATTAGATTTAGGGGTAGGATTATGGTAATGTTTAGAGAGGAAGATTAGTGTTAGGGTGGCCTCTGAGGGTTAGGGGTTAGCGTTAAAGGTTAGTGTTATTTTTAATAGTTACAGTTACGTTTACGGTTAAGTTTCAGGGTTAGGGTTAAGGTTTGGTTTTAGCGTTTGGCACAGGGTTAGGCTTCAGTGTTAGGTTTATGGTTAAAGATTAGGATTAGGGTTAGGGTTAAGGGTTAGTGTGAGGGTTAATGGTAAGGGTCAAGATTAAGTGTTACGGTTGGGGTTAGGGTTAGGAATAAGCCTTCGTGTAACGTTTAGGGTTAGAGTTAAGTGTTATGGTTATGGCTAGAGGTTAGGGTTAGGTTTAGGGTTCATGGTTAGGGTTACATTTAGGGGTTCGGGTTACGGGTTAAGTTTAGGGTGAGTGTTTAGTGTTACTGTTGGGCGTTAGGTTAAGGGCCGAGGTTTAGGGTTAGGATTTAGGTTTAGTGTTAGGGCTTAGATTTAGTGGTTAGTTTAAGGGCACATGCTCTGTTTAATCTATGGTGGGAAGGGTGCAGACTGGGTCGCCTCAACACCACACCATCGTACCTGGGCCTCGGGCCCAGACCTACATGCAGGACTCAGGCAGAGCCTCTTCTCATTTGTGGCATGGCTCTATTGTAGGCTTGGTCAACTCTGAGAACGGAGGAAGTGTGAGAATTAGGGTTATGGTTAGGGTTATGTGTTTAGGGTTAGAGGTTAGGGTTTGAGTGAAGTTTAGCTGTTAGGAATTAGAAGTTAGGATTAGTGTGTCAGGGGTTAGGTGTTAGGTTTTTGTAAGGGGCTAGCGTTAGATTTAGGGTTAGGGTTAATGTTCGGGTGGGTTAGGGGTCAGCCTTAGGGTTAGGCTTACGAGATAGGATTAAGGTAAAGGGTGAAGGCTTAAGATTAGCAGTAAGGGTTAAGGTTAGGGTTAAGGGTTAGGGTTTCGGTCCAAGTTAAGGGTGAGAGTGAGGGTTAACAGTTGCGATTAGGGTAATGGTTTAGGGATAGTAATAGGTTTAAGGGATAGGGTTAGGGTTAGGTTTAGGGTTCGGGGTTAGGGTTAGCATTAGCGGTTAGGGTTAGGGTTAGGGGTTAGGGTTACAGTTAGGGTTAGGTCTAGGCATTATGGTAATGGTTCGTGTTAGGGTTAAGAATTAGGGTTAGGTTTAATTGTTAGGATTATGATCAGTGTAATGGTTAGGGTTAGGGTTAGCGGTTAGAGTTAGGGTTAGTGTTAGGGTTGTTTGTAGGGTGAAGGTAATGTTTAACAGTTGAGAATTAAGGTTAGGGATTAGGTGTTACGGTTATGCTAGGAGTTAGGCTTAGAATTAAGGGATAGGGTTTGTTCTTAGGGTAAGTGTTATTCAATAACTTTAGGATAGGGGGTTAAAGTTAGGGTTACAGTGAGGTTTACGTGTTAAGGTGAACAATAACATCAGGGTTAGGTGTTATGTTCAGGGTTAGGGTTATGGGTGAGGTGCAGGGTTTTTGCTTAGGGCATAGGCCCTGTCAGCACTAGCAGGGGGAGTTAGGGGGCCGTGATTGTCCCCAGGAACCCACTCTATTGTACACAGAGTATGGGCTCCTGGGTTTCATGCAGGACACTGTGGTAGAGCCAGCTTTCACGCATGGCTTTGGAGAATTGTAGGCTTTTAAAACTCTGAGATAGCAAGAAGTCTGAGAATTAGATTTAGGGTTAGGATTATGGTTAGAGTTAGGAATGAAGATTAGTCAGGGAGAGGGCTTAGGGTTAGGGCTTAAGCTTCGAGTGAGGATTAGGGATTAGGGAGTAGGTGTTGGGTTTAGTGATAGGGTTAGGGTTTAGGGGTTAGGGTTGGGTTAGGGGCTAGGGTTAGATTTATGGTGGGGTTATGGTTATCATTAGGGGTTAGGGTTAGGGTTAAGGGATAGGATAAGGGTTAAGCGTTAAGGCTTAGGGTTAGCGTTAAGTGTTAGGTTTAGTTTTAAGGGTTAGGGTTACAGTTCGAGTTAAGGGTTAGTGTGGGGTTAACGGTTAGGGCTAGGCTTATGGCTTAAGGATAGAGTTAGGTTTAAGGCTTAGGATTAGGGTTCAGTGTTAGGGTTAGCATTAGGGATTAGGGTTAGGGTTAGGGGTTACGTTTACTCTTAGGGTTAGGTCTAGGCGTTAGGGTACGTGTTAGTGTTAGGCTTAAGAGTTAGGGTTAGGTTTAATTGTTAGGATTAGGATCAAGGTTAAGGGTTAGGGTTAAGGTTAGGGGTTAGGGTTAAGTGTCAAGTGTTACGGTTATTTTTAGGTGTACGGTTAGGGTTAGCGGTTAGGGTTAGGGTTAGTGTTAGGGTTGTTTGTAGGGGTAAGGTAATGTTTAGCAGTTTTGAATTAGCCTTAGGGATTAGGTGTTATAATTGTGGCTAGGAGTTAGGGTTAGAATTAAGGGATAGGGGTTGTTCTTAGGGTAAGTCTTATGCATTAACGTTAGGATAACGGGTTCAAGTTAGAGTTATGGTTAGGTTGATGTGTTAAGGTGAGCAATAGTATCAGGGTGAGCTGTGATGTTCAGGGTTAGGGTTATGGGTGAGGGGTAGTGTTTATGCTTATATCACGAGCCCTCCCTGCTCTAGGAGGGGGCTTAGGGGGCTGGGATAGATGCCAGAAGCCACTCTATCATATGCTGGGTATGGGCCCCCTGGTTTCATGCCGGACACAGTGGCCGAGCCTCCTTCTACACATGGCATGGGAGGATTGTAGGCTTTGTAAACTCTGAGAAAGCAAGAAGTCTGAGAATTAAATTTAGGGCTAGGATTAGGGTTAGGGTTAGCAATATAGGTTACTGTTATGGTGAGGGCTTAGGGTTAGGGGTTTCGGTTAGGGTCAGGGTTAAAGGTTAGTGTTAGGTTTAACAGTTACAGTTAGGTTTAGGGTTAAGCTTTAAGTTTTACGGTTAGGGTTAAGATTAGGGGTTAGGTTTTGGTACAGGGTAAGGGTTAAGTGCTAGGTTTAGGGTTAAAGATTAGGATTAGGGTTAGGGTTAAGGTTTAGTGTGAGGGTTAACGGTTAGGGTTAAGGTTAAGTGTTAGGGTTATGGGTTAGGGTTAGGGTTAAGTGTTCATGTTAGGTTTAGGGTTAGAGTTAAGTGTTATGGTTAGGGTTAGGGGTTTGGGTTAGGTTTAGGGTTCATGGTTAAGGTTACATTTAGGGGTTAGGTTTAGGGTAAGCGTTTAGTGTTAGTGTTGGGCATTAGGGTCAGGGCTTAGGTTTAGGGTTAGGGGTTAGGGTCAGTGTTTGGGCTTTGATTTAGCGGTTAGTTTAAGGGTACAGGACCTGTGTAATCTATGGTGAGAAGGGTGCAGAATGTTTCCATGCGACACCACACCATCGGATCCTGGGCCTTTGGCCCAGACCTACTTGCAGGACTCATGCAGAAACTCTACTCACGCATTGCATGGTTGTATTTTAAGCTTGGTTAACTCTGAGAATGGAAGTAGTGTGAGAAATAGGGTTATGGTTAGGGTTAAGGGTTTGGTGTTAGGGGTTAGGGTTCAAGTGAGGTTTAGTGGTTAGGGACTAGGATTTAGGGTTAGTGTTAGGGTTAGGGGTTAGGGGTTAGGGGTTAGTTTTGCGTTAGGGGCTAGGGTTAGATTTATGGTTGGGGTTAGTGTTAGGGTTAGGATTAGCCATCAGGGTTAGTGTTAGGGTTAAAGGATAGGATTGGGGTTAAGTGTTAAGGCTTAGGGTTTGTGTTAAGTGTTAGGGTTGGGGTTTAGGCTTAGGGTTATGGTTCGAGTTAAGCTCTAGGGTGAGGGTTAAAGATTAGGCTTAGGATTATTGGTTAGGGATAGAGTTATGTTTAAGGGTTAGGGATAGGGTTAGGTTTAGGGTTCAGTGTTAGGGTTAGCATTAGGGGTTAGGGTTAGGGGTTAGGCGTAGTGATGTATTAAGGGCTATGGTTAGAATTAGGATTGGGGTTAGTGTTAGGTTTAGGGTTAGGGGTTAGGTTTAGGGTTAAGGGATAGGATTATGGTTAAGGGTTGGGCGTAGGTTTAGGGTTAAAATTTAGTGTTAGGGTTAAGATTTAGTGTTAGGGTCTGGTTTAAGGGTTAGGGTGAGGGTTAACGGTTAGGGTTAGGGTTAGGGGTTAGGGATATAGTTAGTATTAAGTGTTAGGGTTAGGTTTAGGGTTCAGGGTTAGGGTTAGCTTTAGGGGTTATGATTAGGGTTAGGTGTTAGTTTAGTGTTAGTGTTAGGTCTAGGCGTCAGGGTAAGGTTTAGGGTTAGGGTTAAGAGCTAAGTTTGGGTTTAGTGGTTAGGATTAGGATTAGGGTTAGGAGTTAGGGTAAATGGTCAAGGGTTAGCATTATTTTTAACCATAGCTTTGGCGTTAGGAGTAAGGGTTAGGTTCAGTGTTAGGGTAACAGTAGGTTACCGTAACAGTAACTACGTAGGGTAACAGTTAGTGTTAGTGGTTTAGAATTAGGGTTAGGGATTAGTTGTTACAGTTATGACTAGGAGATAGGGTTAGAATTATGGGATAGGGGTTATTCTCAGGGTAAGTGTTATGCATTAACGTTAGGATAAGAGGTTAAAGTTCAGGTTACAGTGAGGTTTACATTCTAAGGTGAGCAATAGAATCAGGGTTAAACGTTATTTTCAGGGTTAGAGTTTTGGGTGAGGTGTAGAGTTTATGCTTAGGACACCGGCCTTGTCTGCATTAGGCGGGGGGCGGGAGTTAGGGGGCTGGGATTGTCACCAGGAACCCACTCTATCGTACTCTGGTTATGGGCCCCAGCGGTTCATTCAGGACACAGTGGAAGAGCCTCCTTTCACGCATGGAATGGGAGGATTGTAGGCTTTCTAAACTCTAAGAAAGCAAGAAGACTGAGAATTAGACTTAGGGTTAGGGTTAGGGTTCGGGTTAAGGATCAAGGTTAGTGTTAGGGTGAAGGCTTAGAGTTAGGGGTTACGGGTAGCGTTACAGGTTACTCTTAGTTTTAACCGTTACAGTTAGGTTCAGGGTTAAGGTTTACGGTTAGGTTTAAGGTTAGGGTTTAGGGTTTGGTACAGGATTAGGGTTAAATATTAGGTTTAGGGTTAAAGATTACGATTAAGGTTAGGTTTAAAGGTTAGTGTGAGGGTTAACAGTCAGGGTTAAAGTTAAGAGTTAGGGTTAGGGTTAGTGTTAGGATTAAGGGTTCATGTTAGGATTAGGGTTAGAGTTAAGTGCTATGGTTAGCGCTCGAGGTTAGGGTTAGGTTTAGGGTTCACAGTTAGGGTTATGTTTAGGGGTTAGCATTAGGGTTAGGGATTAGCTTTAGGGTAAGAGTTTAGAGTTAGTGTTGGGCTTTAGGCTCAGGGCTTAGGTTTAGGGTCAGAGGTTAGGGTTGATGTTAGGGCTTAGATTTAGCGGTTAGTTTAAGGGCACAGGACCTGTTTATTCTACAGTGAGAGGGGTTAGGGTTAGGGTTAGGGTTGGCGTAAGGGTTACGGTTAGATTTAACCTTGGGGTTAGTGTTAGGGTTAGGGGTTAAAAACACCTACAGCCAGCCCTAACCCGATTTCTCACACTTCTTCCATTCTCAGAGTTAACCAAGCCTACAATACAGCCATGTCATGCGTGAGAAGAGGCTCCACCTGAGCCCTGTATGTAGGTCTTGGCCCAAGGCCCAGCGTATGGTGGTGTCGTGTCGCAGCGACCCTGTGCACCACTCTCACCATAGATTAAACAGGTCCTGTGCCCTTAAACTAACCGCTAAATCTCAGCCCGAACACTAATCCTAACCCCTAACCCGAAAAGTTATCCTTAACCCTAACTGTTAACACTCAAACTAACCCTTAACTCTAACCCTAGTCATGATCTTTAACCCTAACCCTAACACTTAACCCTAACCCTGTACCAAACCGTAACCCCTAAGCTTAACCCTAACCCTAAACCTAAACCCTAAGTCTAACTGTAACTGTTAAACCTAACAGTAACTTTTAACCCTAAAACTAACCCTATCCCCTTACCCGAAGCCCTCACCCTAAGATTAAACTTCATCCCTAACCATAACGATAATCCTAACCCTAAATCTAATTCTCAGACTTCTTACTTTCTTAGAGATTGGAAAGCTTACAATCCTCCTTTACCATGCGTGAAATCAGGCTCTGCCAGAGTGTCCTACAAGAAACCCATGGGCCCATACCCTGCATACGATAGAGTGGGTTTCTGGTGACAATCGCATCCCCCTCAATCCCACTCCTAGGGCAGACAGGGCCCATACCCTAAGCAAAACCCTACCCCTCACTCATAATTCTAACCCTGATCCTATTGCTCACCTTAACACATAAACCTCACCGTAAACCTAACTTTAACCACTTATTCTAACGTTAATGCATAACACTTATGCTAAGAACAACCCCTATCACTTAATACTAACCCAAACTCCTAGCCATAACAGTAACCCCTAATCCCTAACCCTAATTCTAACCACTAAACATTACCTTAACCCTACAAACAACCCTAATACTAACCCTAACCTTAAACGCTAACCCTAACCTTATCCCTAAACATAACCTTAAAAGTTTACCCTAAACCCTAACCCTATCCCCTAACCCTAAGCCTAACCCTTAATTCTGATCCTAATCCTAACAATTAAACCTAACCCTAACACTAACCCTTACCTTAATGCCTAGACCTAATCTTAGCAGTAAAACTACCTCTAACCCTAACCCTAGACCTTAATCCTAACACTATCCCTAACTTATAACCCTAACTGTTAACCCTCATCCTAACCCTTAACTCGGACCATAACCCTAACCCTTAACCCTAACCCATCCCTTAATGCTAACCCTAAGCCTTAACCCTTAACCCTAATCCTATCCCTTAACCCTAACCCTAACCCCTAACCCTAACCCTACCCCAACCCTAAATCTAACCCTAGTCCCTAACCCAACCCTAACCGTTAACCCCTAATGCTAACATTAACCCTAACCCCTAATCCCTAACCCCTAACCCTCACTCGAACACTAACCCCTAACCCCAAACACCTAACCCTAATCATAACCATAATTCTCACACTTCCTCCATTCTCAGAGTTAGCCAAGCCTACAATAAAACCATGCCATGCGTGAGAAGAGGCTCTGCCTGAGACCTACATGTAGGTCTGGGCCCAAGGCCTAGGGTACGATGGTGTGGTGTGGCCATGACCCATTCCGCACACTTCTCACCATAGATTACACAGGTCCTGTGCCCTTAAAATAACCTCTAAATCTAAGCCCTAACACTAACTCTAACACTAACCCCTAACCCTAAACTTAAGCCCTGACCCTAACGCCCAACACTAACATTAAACCCTTACCCTATTCCTAAACCATAACTCTACTGCCTAAACGTAACCCTAACGATGAACCCTATCCCTAACCCTAACCCCAAACCCTAAGCCCTCACCCTAACACTAATCTTCATCCCTAAACCGTCCCGTAATCCTAACCCGAAATCTAATTCTCAGAGTTTTGAAAGCCTACAATCCTACTAAGCCATGCATGAAAGCCCGCTCTACCACAGTGTCCTGCATGAAACCCAGAGGCCCATACACTGCGTACTAAAGAATGGGTTCCCAGGGATCATCACAGATCCCTAACTTCGCCTCCTAGTGCATACAGGGCCCGTGCCCTAAGGATAAACCCTACCCTTCACCCATAACCCTAACCCAGAACATAACACCTAACCCTGATCCTACTGCTCACCTTAACAGGTAAAGCTCACCGTAACCCTAACTTTAAGCCCTTATCTTAACGTTAATGCATGACACCCTGAGAACAAGACCTATACCGTAATTCTAACCCTAACTCCTAGCCATAACCATAACACCTAATCCCTAATTGTGAAACGCCAACCCTAACCTTAACCCTCCGAACAACACTAACAATAACCCTAACACCTTACGCTAACCCTACACATAAAAATAACCCTAACCGTTGATCCTTAGTCATAACCCCTAACCTTAACCCTAACACTTCACGCTAATCCCAATCCTAACCATTAAACATAACCCTAACTCTTAACCCTAACCCTAACCTTTACCCTAATGCCTAGAGATCTAAACCCAACACTGACCTACAGTTAACACTAACACTAACCCCCTAATGCTAACCTTAAACCTGAACCATAGCCTTGACCCTTAACCCTAAACCTATCCCTAACCCCCTAACCCTAACTGTTAACCCTGACCCTAACCCTTAACCCTGACCCTAACCCTAAACCTGAACCCTAACCCTAAGCCTAACCCTTAACCCTAACCCTATCCCTTAACCCTAACGCCTAACCCTAACGCTAACTCCAAACCTAAACCTTACCCTGGCCCCCTAACGAGACTTAACACATAACTCGTAACACTAACTCTAACCCTAATCACTAATCTCTACCACTTAACCCTGACTCGAAACCGAACCCCTAACTCGAAACCCCTAACCCCAACCCTAACCCTAATTCTCACACTACTTCCATTCCCAGAGTGAAGCAAGCCTAAAATACAGCCATGCCATGTGTGAGATGAGGCTCCGCCTGAGTCCTGCATGAAGGTCTTGTCCCAGGGCCCAGGGA
Organism: Eulemur rufifrons; assembly: GCF_041146395.1. Classification (NCBI taxonomy): domain Eukaryota; kingdom Metazoa; phylum Chordata; class Mammalia; order Primates; family Lemuridae; genus Eulemur; species Eulemur rufifrons. Next base: position 1,147,092 of record NW_027182824.1, on the reverse strand, counting down.
ATGATGTTGTGCTTTCATGGTGACTCCGACCGCACCCCTCTCACCGTAGATTAACCAGGTCCTGTGCCCTTAAACTGACCGCTAAATCTAAGCCCTACCACCAACCCTAACCCCTGACCCTGAACCTAAGCTGCGAGCCTAAAGCCCAACACTAACTCTAAACCCTTACCCTAAACCTAATCCCTAACCCTAATGCTAAGCCCTAAACGTAACCCTAACCGTGAACAGTAAACCTAACCCTAACCTCTAACACAAACCATAACATATAACTCTAACCCTAAAACTAAACCTAACCCTTAACCCTAAACCTAAACCCTAACCCTAACTCTTAACCTTAACCCTAACCGTTAACTCTCACACTAACATTTAATCCTAACCCTAATCCTAATCTTCAACCCTAAACCTAACATTTAACCCTAACTCTGTACCTAACCCTAACCCTATACCAAACACTAACCCCTCATATTAACCCTAACTGTAAACCTCAACCCTAAACTGAACTGTAACCATTAAACCTAAGAGTAACCTTTAACCCTAACCCTAATCCCTAACCCTAAGCCCTCACCCTAGCACTAAACTTCATCCTTAACCCTAACCATAATCCTAACCCTAAATCTAATTCTCAGACTTCTTGCTTTCTTAGAGTTTAGGAAGCCTGCAATCCTCCCATGCCATGCCTGAAAGGAGGCTCTACCACTGTGTCCTGCATGAAACCCACGGGCCCATAACCAGAGTACGATACAGTGGGATCCTGGTGACAATCCCAGCCCCCTAACCTCCCCCCGCCCTTTCCTAATGCAGACATAGCCCGTGCGCTAAGCATAAACAATACATGTAACAGATATCCCTCACCCTGAACATAACACCTAACCCTGTTCCTATTTCTCCCCTTAACACGTAAAACTGACCGTGAGCCTAACTTTAACCTCTTATCCTAACGTTAATGCATAACCAATTCCCTGAGAACAACCCCTATCCCATAATTCTAACCCTATCTCCTAGTCAAAACTGTAACACCTAATCCCTAACCCTAATTCTAAACCACTAACCCTAACCGGAACCCTGCCTACAACCCTAACACTGACAGTAACCCTTACTTCTAATCCCAACGCTATGCCTAACAGAAACCCTTAACCCTTGACCCTAACCCCTAAGCCTTACCCTAACCCTTAAACCTAATCCTAATCTTAACCATTAAACCTAACCCTAGCTCTTAAAGCTAACCCTAAACCTTACCCTCACGACTAGACCCAACCCTGACAGTAACCTAACACCTAACCATAACCCCTAAAGCTAACCCTAACCCTGAACCCTAAACCTAACCCTAACACTGAACCCTCACTATATCCCCAACCTCTAAGCCTAATCCTAACCATTAACCCTCACCCTAACACTTACAGTGGACCATAACACTAAACATTAACCCTAATACTAAAATTTAACCCTAACCCTGAGCCCAACCCTTAACCCTAATCCTATCCTTTTGCCCTAACCCTAACCCTAACACTAACCCCAATCCTAATTCTAACCATAACCTTTCATAAAACACTAACTCCTAACCCTAACACTTACCAAATACCCTAATCGCTAATCCCTAACACTAACGCTTAACCTTTACCGTAACCGTTAACACTCACCCTAACCCTTAACACTGACCCTAACCTTAACCTTTAATCTAAGCGTAACCCTTAACCCTAACAGTAAGGAAAACCCTTATGCCAATCTTATCCCTTATCCCTAACCCTAACCCTAACCCTAACCTTTGATACTTAAACCTTTTCCCTAACACTTACTTTTACCCCAAACCCTAACCCTAATCCTAAGCATTAAACCTAACCCTATCTCTTAATCCTTACTCTAACGCCTAGATCTAACCCTAAATGTAACCTACCACCTAATCCTAACCTTAACCCCTAATGCTAATTCTAACCCTGAACCCTAAACCTACCCGTAACCCTTAACACTAACCCTATCTGTAAACCTTAACCCTGACCCTAACCATTACCCGCACCCAAACATTTAACCCTGACCCTAACCCTAATCCTTAATGATAACCCTAACACTAAACACTAACCCTAAGCCCAACACTTAACCCTAATCCTATCCCTTAACTCTAAGCCTAACCCTAACACCTAACCCTAAACCTAAGCCTAACCCCAACCTGAACCATTAATCTTGACCCTTACCATTAACCCTCACACTAACACTAATCCTAATCTTTAACCATAAAGCTAACACTGAAGCCTACCCCTGTGCCAAACGCTAAACCCAAACCTTAACCCTAACCCTGAAACTTAACCGTAAACCTAACTGTAACTGTTAAACCTAACACTAACTTTTAACCCCAACCCCTAACCTAAGACCCCACACTGACACTAATCTTCATCCCTAAACATTACCATAATCCTACCCCTAAATGTAATTCTCAGACTTCTTGCTTTCTCAGAGTTTAGAAAGCCTACAATCCTCCCATGCCATGAGTAAAAGGGGGCTCTGCCACTGTATCCTGCATGAAACCCAGGAGCCCATAACCAGCGTACGATAGAGTGGGTTCTCGGCGACAATCCCATCCCCCTAACCCCCGCCCCCCGCCCAGTGCAGACAGAGCCCGTACGCTAAGTATAAACACTACCCCTAACAGATAACCCTCACCCTGAACATAATACCTAGCCCTGATCCTATTGCTCAGCTTAAAATATAAACCTCTCCGTAACCCTAACTTAGCCCCTTAACTTAACGTGAATGCATAACACCTTGAGAAGAAGCCCTATCCTATAATTCTAATCCTAAACCATAGTCATAACCGTAATACCTCATCCCTAATTCTAAAACGTCAACCCTAACCTTCACCCTACCAACAACCCTAAACCTAACCCTAACCCCTAACCCTAAGCCCTCACCCTAACACTAATCTTCATCCCTAAACCGTGCCGTAATCCTAACCCAAAATCTAATTCTCAGACTCCTTGCTTTCTCAGAGTTTTGGAAGCCTACAATCCTATTAAGCCATGCATGAAAGCCGGCTCTGCCACAGTGTCCTGCATGAAACCCAGAGGCCCATACACTGCGTACGATAGAGTGGGTTCCCAGCGACCATCACAGATCCCTAACTTCGCCTCCTAGTGCATACAGGGCCCGTGCCCTAAGGATAAACCCTACCCCTCACCCATAACCCTAACCCAGAACATAACACCTAACCCTGATCCTACTGCTCACCTTAACAGGTAAAGCTCACCGTAACCCTAACTTTAACCCCTTATCTTAAGGTAAATGCATGACACCCTAGAACAAGCCCTATACCGTAATTCTAACCCTAACTCCTAGCCATAACCATAACACCTAATCCCTAATTGTGAAACGCCACCCCTAACCTTAACGCTACGAACAACACTAACTCTAACCCTAACCGCTTATGCTAAACCTATGCCCAAAAATAACACTAACCGTTGATCCTTAGTCATAACCCCTAACCTTACCCTAACCCTTAACCCTAATCCCAATCCTAACCATTAAACATAACCCTAACAATTAACCCTAACCCTAACCTTTACCCTAATGCCTAGAGATCTAACCCCAACACTGACCTACAGGTAACACTAACGCTAACCCCCTAATGCTAACCTTAAACCTGAACCATACACCTGACCCTTAACCCTAAACCTATCCCTAATCCCGTAACCCTAACCCTAACTCTTCACCCTCACCCTAACCCTTAACCCTGACCCTAACCCTAAACCTGAACCCGAAACCTAAGCCTAACCCTTAACCCTAACCCTATCCCTTAACCCTAAACCCTAACCCTAACGCTAACTCCAAACCTAAAACTTACCATGGCCCCCTAAAGCAGACTTAACACTTAACCCGTAACACTAACTCTAACCCTAACCACTAATCCCTACCACCTAACCCTGAGTCAAAACCTAACCCCTAACTTGCAACCCCTAACCCCAACCCTAACCCTAATTCTCACACTACTTCCATTCCCAGAGTGAAGCAAGCCTAAAATACAGCAATGCCATGTGTGAGATGAGGCTCCGCCTGAGTCCTGCATGTAGGTCTTGTCCCAGGGCCCAGGGAGTGATGTTGTGCTTTGTGGTGACTCCGAACAGACCCCTCTCACCATAGATTAAACAGCTCCTATGCCCTTAAACTGACCGCTAAATCTAAGCCCTACCACCAACCCTAACCCCTGACCCTGAACCTAAGCCCCGAGCCTAAAGACGAACACTAACTCTAAACCTTACCCTAAACCTAATCCTTAACCCTAATGCTAACCCCTAAACGTAACCCTAACCCTGAACAGTAAATCAAACCCTAACCTCTAACACAAACCCTAACACATAACTCGAACCCTAAAACTAACCCTAACCCTTAACCCTAAACCTAAACCCTAACCCTAACTCTTAACCTTAACCCTAACCGTTAACTCTCACGCTAACCTTTAATCCTAACCCTAATCCTAATCTTCAACCCTAATTCTAACACTTAACCCTAACCCTGTACCTAACACTAACCCTATACCAAACCCTAACCCCTCATCTTAAACATAACCGTAAACCTCAACCCTAAACCGAACTGTAACTGTTAAACCTAAGAGTAACCTTTAACCCTAACCCTAATCACTAACCCTAAGCCCTCACCCTAACACTAAACTTCATCCTTAACCCTAACCATAATCCTAACCCAAAATCTAATTCTCAGACTTCTTGCTTTCTTAGAGTTTAGAAAGCCTGCAATCCTCCCATGCCATGCGTGAAAGGAGGCTCTACCACGGTGTCCTGCATGAAACCCACGGGCCCATACCCAGAGGACGATACAGTGGGATCCTGGTGACAATCCCAGCCCCCGAACCTCCTCCCCCGCCTAATGCAGACAGGGCCCGTGCGCTAAGCATAAACAATACCTGTAACAGATATCCCTCACCCTGAACATAACACCCAACCCTGTTCCTATTTCTCCCCTTAACACGTAAAACTGACCGTGAGCCTAACTTTAACCACTTATCCTAACGTTAGTGCATAACCCATTCCCTGAGAACAACCCCTATCCACTAATTCTCACCCTATCTCCTATTCATCACTGGAACACCTAATCCCTAACCCTAATTCTAAACCGCTAACCCTAACCGTAACCCTGCCTACAACCCTAACACTGACAGTAACCCTTACTTCTAACCCCAACGCTATGCCTAACAAAAACACTTAACCCTTCACACTAACCCCTAAGCCTTACCCTAACCTTTAACCTTAATCCTAATCCTAACCATTAAACCTAACCCTAGCTCTTAAAGCTAACCCTAAACTTTACCCTCACGACTAGACCTAACCCTGACACTAACCTAACACCTAACCCTAACCATAACCCCTAAAGCTAACCCTAACCCTGAACCCTAAACCTAACCTTAACACTGAACCCTCACTATATCCCCAACCTCTAAGCCTAATCCTAACCGTTAACCCTCACCCTAACACTTAAACTGGACCATAACACTAAACATTAACCTGAACACTAAACTTTAACCCTAAATCTGAGCCCAACCCTTAACCCTAATCCTATCCTTTTATCCTAAACCTAACCCCTAAACCTAACCCTAACACTAACCCCAATCCTAATTCTAACCATACCCCTTCATAAAACACTAACTCCTAACCCTAACACTTACCAAAAACCCTAATCGCTAATCCCTAACACTGACGCTTAACCTTTACCGTAACCGTTAACCCTCACCATAACCCTTAACACTAAACTTAACCTTTAATCTAAGCGTGACCCTTAACCATAAAAGTAAGGAAAACCCTTACGCCAATCTTATCCCTTATCCCTAACCCTACAACTAAACATAACCCTAACCTTTGATCCTTAAACCTAACCCCTAACACTTACTTTAACCCAAAACCCTAACCCTAATCCTAAGCATTAAACCTAACCCTATCTCTTAACCCTTACTCTAACGCCTAGATCTAAACCTAAATGTAACCTACCACCTAATCCTAACCTTAAGCCCTAATGCTAACTCTAACCCTGAACCCTAAACCTACCCGTAACCCTTAACACTAACCCTATCCGTAAACCTTAACCCTGACCCTAACCATTACCCACACCCAAACATTTAACCCTGACCCTAACCCTAATCCTTAACGATAACCCTAACACTAAACCCTAACCCTAAGCCCAACACTTAACCCTAATCCTATCCCTTAACCCTAAGCCTAACCCTAACCCCTAACCCTAAACCGAAGCCTAACCCCAACCTGAACCATTAATCTTGACCCTTACCATTAACCCTCACACTAACACTAATCCTAATCTTTAACCATAAAGCTAACATTGAAGTCTTCCCCTGTGCCAAACGCTAAACCCAAACCTTAACCCTAACCCTGAAACTTAACCATAAACCTAACTGTAACTGTTAAACCTAACACTAACCTTTAACCCCAACCCCTAACCCAAGACACCACCCTGACACTAATCTTCATCCCTAAACATTACCATAATCCTACCCCTAAATCTAATTCTCAGACTTCTTGCTTTCTCAGAGTTTAGAAAGCCTACAATCCTCCCATGCCATGAGTAAAAGGGGGCTCTGCCACTGTGTCCTGCATGAAACCCAGGAGCCCATACCCAGCGTACAATAGAGTGGGTTCCCGGGGACAATACCATCCCCCTAAACCCCGCCCACCTCCCAGTGCAGACAGGGCCCGTTTGCTAAGTATAAACACTACCCCTAACAAATAACCCTCACCCTGAACATAACACCTAACCCTGATCCTATTGCTCAGCTTAAAACATAAACCTCCCCGTTACCCTAACTTAGCCCTTTAACTTAACGTGAATGCAAAACACCATGAGAAGAAGCCCTATCCCATAATTCTAATCCTAAACCATAGTGATAACCGTAACACCTCATCCCTAATTCTAAAACGTCAACCCTAACCTTCACCCTACCAACAACCCTAACCCTAACCCTAACCCCTAACCCTAAGCCCTCACCCTAACACTAATCTTCATCCCTAAACCGTGCCGTAATCCTAACCCGATATCTAATTCTCAGACTTCTTGCTTTCTCAGAGTTTTGAAAGCCTACAATCCTACTAAGCCATGCATGAAAGCCGGCTCTGCCACAGTGTCCTGCATGAAACCCAGAGGCCCATACACTGCGAACGATAGAGTGGGTTCCCAGCGACCATCACAGATCCCTAACTTCGCCTCCTAGTGCATACAGGGCCCGTGCCCTAAGGATAAGCCCTACCCCTCACCCATAACCCTAACCCAGAACATAACACCTAACCCTGATCCTACTGCTCACCTTAACAGGTAAAGCTCACCGTAACCCTAACTTTAACCCCTTATCTTAACGTTAATGCATGACACCCTGAGAACAAGCCCTATACCGTAATTCTAACCCTAACTCCTAGCTATAAACATAACACCTAATCCCTAATTCTGAAACGCCAACCCTAACCTTAACCCGACCAACAACACTAACACTAACTCTAACCCCTTACCCTAACCCTACGCCTAAAAATAACCCTAACCGTTGATCCTTAGTCATAACCCATAACCTTAACTCTTAAGCCTAATCCCAATCCTAACCTTTAAACATAACCCTAACTCTTAACCCTAACCCTAACCTTTACCCTAATGCCTAGAGATCTAAACCCAACACTGATCTACAGTTACACAAACCCTACCCTCTAATGCTAACCTTAAACCTGAACCATAAACCTAACCCTTAACCCTAACCCTATCCCTAACCCCCTTACCCTAACTCTAACTGTTAACCCTCACCCTAACCCTCAACCCTGACCCTAAACTTAAACCTTAATCCTAACCATGCGTGAGATGAGCCTCTGCCTTTGTCCTGCGTGACAGTTGAAGCCCAACACCCAGGGTACGATGAAGTGGGGACCCAGCCTTGCTCCACACCCACAGTGCCCCGTACATTAGACAGGGCCCGTGCCCTAACACACACCGTTAAACGTAAGCCCTAACCCTATCTCTAAACCAAATCCTTAGTAAGCCCTGAATCTAACTCCTAACAGTAACCCTAATCCCTGACCCTTAATCTTGCCTCTCACCCTAAACCTAAACCCAACCACTAAACATAATCCTAATCTCTAACCCTAACAGTAATCCTAACCCTAATTCTAACCTAAAACCCTAACCCCTAAACCTAATCCTAGTCCCTAACACCTAACCTTACCCTAAACCCAATTCCAATTCTCAGACTTCTTCAATTCAAAAACTTAAAAAAGCCTACAATCCACCAATGCCATGTCTGAGATGAGGGTCCGCCCCTATGTCCTGCATGACAGGCAGGCGCCAATGCCCAGGGTACTATGGAGTGGGGTCCGGGGGTCTGGAGGCTTGCTAAACTCCAGTTTGGAAGAATTGCTATAGTCATATATAGGGATGCTTACATTTACTGATAGAAAGCAACTATTGGTGTGTGATTTGTAGGCTTGCCTTACTCTAGTTTGGATGAAGAAGCTGAATCATATATAGGAATATTAGCTTTGAGTTAGAGGAAGCATCTATGGGGGGTGCTTTTTTGGCTTGTTAAACTCTGGTTTGGAAGAAGTTCGAGAGTCTTATATAGGAACGATATCATTCATTCAGAGAAAGCAATTATAGGGAGTTGGTTTGTAGGCTTGCTAAGCTCTAGTTTGGAGGAAGGCGAGAGTCATATATAGGAACGCTTACATTCACATAAAGCGTCTACGGGGGGACGGTTTCTAGGCTTCCTAAACTCTAGCTTGGAAAAAGAGGACAGTTATGTATAGGAACTCTCGGCGGGGGATTTGTGGCATTGCTAAAATCTTAGATTGGAAAAGTTGCGAGAGTCATACATAGGAATGTTAACATTCACTCAATGAAAGCAACTATAAGGGGTGCTTTCCAGGCTGGCTACACTCTAATTTGGAAAAAGTGCGACAGTCATATATAGGAAGGCTTATATTCACTCAGACAAAGCAATTATGTGTAGGTGTATAGTAGGCATGCTAACTCTAGTTTGGAAAATTTCGAGAGCCATGTATAGGAAAGCTTACAGTAACTTAGAGAAAGCAACGAACGGGGGTGGAGTGTAGGCTTGCTAAACTCTAGTTTGGAGGAAGTGCCATAGTCCTATATAGGAACGCTTAAATTCGTTCAGAGAAAACAGCTGTCGGGGATTGGTTTGTAGACATAACTCAAGTTTGGAAGAAGTGCGAGAGACATATATAGGAATGTTTACATTGACTCAAAGAAAGCAACTATGGGGGAGTGTTATTTTGGCATGCCAGATGCTAGTTAGGAAGAAGTACAAGACTCATATATAGGAACGCTTACATTCACACACCGAGAGCAACTACGGAGTAGTGTCAGGTAGACATGTTAAAGTCTAGCTTGGGAGAAGTTCCAGAGTCCTATATAGGAAAGGTAACAGCCACTTTGAAAAAGCAAGTCTTGGCGGGTGGTTTGTAGGCCTGCAAAACCCTGTTTTGGTTGAAGTGTGAGAGTCATATATGAGAACGCTTACATTCCCTCAGAGAAAGCAACGATGGGGTTGTTTGTAGGCTTACTAAACTGCAGTTTGGAAGAAGCACGAGAATCACATATAGGAACACATACATTTTGACGCACTGAAAGTAACTATGGGGTGGTGTCTTATAGGCATGCTAAACTCTAGTTTGGACGAAGTTTGAGAATCACATATAAGAAAGCTTACAGTCACTTAGAGAAAGCAAATCTCTGGGTGTGGAAAGTAGGCCTGCTAAACTCTATTTTGGTTTAAGAGTGAGAGTCATATATGGGAAGGCTTACATTCCCTCAGAGAAAGCAATGACGACGTGGTGGTTTGTAGGCATACTAAACTCTAGTTTGGAAGAAGTAGGAGAATGATATATGGGAACGCTTACATTCACGTAGAGAAAGCAATTATGGGGTGGCGTTTTTGTAGCTATGCTAATCTCTAGTTTGGAAGAAGTTAAGGAGTAATATATAGGAAAGGTTACAGTCATAGAAACCAACTCTCGGGGGATGTTTTGTACACCTGCAAAACTCCAGTTTGGAAGAAGGGGGAGAGTCATATTGGGGACCGCGTGCATTCACTCAGAGAAATCAACGATGGGATTGTGATTTGTAGGCATAGTCAACTCTAGTTTGGAAGAAGTACGAGAATCGTATATAGGAACGCTTACCTTCACGCAGAGAAAGCAACTATGGAGTGATGTTTGTATGCCTACTAAAATATAGTTTGGAGGAAGTTCGAGAGTCATATCTGGGAAGCTTACAGTCACTTAGAGAAAGCAACTCTCGGGGGGTGTTTCGTAGGCCTGCTGAACTCTATTTTCAATGAAGTGTTAGAATAATATATGGGAACTCAGTGAAAGCAACGTCGTGGTTGTGGTTCCTAGGCATACTAACCTGTAATTTGGAAGAAGCAAGAGAATCACATGTAGAGTCGCTTACATTCCGGCACCGAAAACAACTATGGGGTGGTGTTTTGTAGGCTTGCAAAACTCTAGTTTGGACGAAGTTTGAGAGTCATATATAGGAAAGTTTACAGTCACGTAGAGAAAACAACTCTCTGGGTGTGGAATGTAGGCCTGCTAAACTCTATTTTGGTTGAAGTGTGAGAGTCATATATGGGAACGCTTACATTCACTCAGAGAAAACAACGTTTGGGTGGTGGTTTGTAGGGCATACTAAACTGTAGTTTGGAAGAAGTACGAGAGTCCTATATAGGAACACTTACATTCACGCAGAGAAAGCACTTATAGCGTCAGGTTTTGTAGGCATGCTAAACTGCAGTTTGGAAGAAGTTGGAGAACCTTATACAGGAATGATTACCATCACCTAGGGAAAGCAACTCTCGGGAGATTGTTTGTACACATGCTAAACTCTAATTTGGATGAAGTGTGAGAGTCAAACATGGGACCGCTTACATTCCCTCAGAGAAACAACATTGGGCTGGTTTTTGTAGGCATACTAAATAGTTTGGAAGAAGTACGAGAATGATATTTGGGAACGTTTACATTCACCCAGAGAAAGCAACTACGGGGTGGTGTTTTGTAAGCATGCTATAGTTTGGAAGAAGTTCTAAACCTGAACAGTCACTTAGAGAAAGCAACTCTTGGTGGGTGATTTTTAGGTCTGCTAAATTGTATTTTGAAAGAAGTACCAGAGTCATATATACTAATGCTTACATTCATGCAAAGAAAAAACTATGGGGTGATGTTTTGTGGGCATGTTAACCTGTAGTTTGGAAGAAGTTGGAGAGTCTTATTTAGGAAAGCTTACAGTCACCTAGAGAAAGCAACTCTCGGGAGATCCTTTCTTGGCCTGCTAAACTCTACTTTGCATCAATTGTGAGAGTCAAACATGGGAATGCTTTCATTCATTCAGAGAACGCAACGTTTGGGTGGTGGTTTGTAGGCATTCTAAACTGTATTTTGGAGGAAGTAGGAGAGTCATATATACGAATGCTTACATTCACGCAGAGAAAGCCACTCTGGGGTCGTATTTTGTTGGCATGCTAAACTGTGGTTTGGAAGAAGTTCGAGAGTCTTATATAGGAAAGATTACAGCGACACAGAGAAAACAACTCTCGGAAGTTTATTGGTAGGCCTGCTAAACTCTAATTTGGATGAAATGTGAGAACGCTTGCATTCATTCACTCAGAGAAAGAAACATTATCGTGATGGTTTGAAGGCATAATAACTGTAGTTGGGAAGAAGTAGGAGAGTCATATATATGAACGGTTACATTCACGCAGAGAAAGCAACTGTGGGGTGGCGCAGGTATGCATGTTAATCTGTAGTTTGGAGGAAGTGCGAGAGTCATATCTGGGGAAAATTACAGTCACTTAGAGAAAGGAACCATTTTGGGCTGGTTTGTAGATCTGCTAAATTCTATTTTGGAAACAGAGTGTTTGTCATATATGGGAACGCTTATGTTCACTCAGAGAAAGCAACCACGGTGTGGTGTTTTGTTGGCATGCTGTAGTTTGAAAGAAGTTGGAGATTCTTATATAGGAAAGTTTACAGTCACCTAGAGAAAGCAACTCACGGGGCGTGGTTTGTAGGCCTGCTAAACTCTAATTTAGATGAAGTGAGAGAGGCATATATATGAACGCTTATATTGATGCAGAGAAAGTAACTATGGGGTGGTGTTTTGTAGGCATGCTAAAACATAATTTGGAAGAAGTTCGAAAGCAGACAGTCACTTAGAGAAAGCAACTCTCGGTGGTTCATTTTTCGGTCTGCTAAATTGTATTTTGAAAGAAGTACCAGAGTCATATATACAAACGCTTACATTCATGCAGAGAAAGCAACTGTGGGGTGGTGTTTTCTAGGCATGCTAAACTCTAGTTTGGACGAAGTTTGAGAATCACATATAAGAAAGCTTAGAGTCACATAGAGAAAGCAAATCTCTGGTGTGGAATGTAGGCGTGCTAAACTCTATTTTGGTTTCAGAGTGAGAGTCATATATGGGAAGGCTTACATTCACTCAGAGAAAGCTACGATGATGTGGTGGTTTGTAGGCATACTAAACTCTAGTTTGGAAGAAGTAGGAGAATGATATATGGGAACACTTACATTCATGCAGAGAAAGCAATTATGGGGTGGATTTTTTGTAGCCATGCTAATCTCTATTTTGCAAGAAGTTAAAGAGTAATATATAGGAAAGCGTACCGTCATTTATAGAAACCAACTTTCGGGGGATGGTTTGTAGGCCTGCAAAACTCTACTTTGGAAGAAGGGGGAGAGTCATTTTGGGGACTGCGTACATTCACTCAGAGAAATCAACGATGGGTTTGTGGTTTGTAGGCATATTAAACTCTAGTTTGGAAAAAGTACGAGAATCATATATAGGAACGCTTACATTCATGCAGAGAAAGCAACTATGGAGTGATGTTTGTATGCCTACTAAACTATAGTTTGGGGGATGTTCGAGAGTCATATCTGGGATGCTTACAGTCATTTAGAGAAAGCAACTCTTGGGGGGGTGGTTCGTAGGCCTGCTAAACTCTATTTTCAATGAAGTGTTAGAATCATATACAGGAACGCTTACATTCACTCAGAGAAAGCAACGTTGGGGTGGCCGTTTTTGAGCATACTGAACTCTACTTTGGAAGAGGTACGAGAGACATATACAGGAATGCTTACATTAACACAGAGAAAGCAAATACCGGGTGCTGTAGTGCAGGCATGCTAAACTATAGATTGGAAGAAGTTCGAAAGCTGACAGTCATTTACAGAAAGCAACTCTTGGCGGGTGATTTTTAGGTCTGCTAAATTGTATTTTGAAAGACGTACCAGAGTCATATAGACAAACGCTTACATTCATGCAGAGAAAGAAACTATGGGGTGATGTGTTGTTGGCATGCTAAACTGCAGTTTGGAAGGAGTTCGAGAGTGTTATATAGGATAACTTACAGTCACCTAGAGAAAGCAACACTCGGGACAGCTTTGCAAGCCTGTAAACACTAATTAGCAGCAATTGTGAGAGTCAAACATGGGAACGCTTACATTCACTCAGAGAACACAACGTTTGGGTGGTGATTTGTAGGCATCATAACTGTAGTTTGGAAGAAGTAGGAGAGTCATATATATGAACGGTTACATTCACGCAGAGAAAGCAACTGATGGGTGGCGTATGTACGCATGTTAATGTATACTTTGGAGGAAGTTCGGGAGTCTTATCTGGGGAAAATTGCAGTCACTTAGAGAAAGCAACCATCGGGGGCCGTTTTGTAGATCTGCTAAATTCTATTTTGGAAGAAGAGAGAAAGTCATATGTGGGAACGCTTATGTTCACTCAGAGAAATCAACGATGGGGCAGTGTTTCGTTGGCATGCTAAACTGTAGTTTGGAAGAAGTTCGCGAGTCTTATATAAGAAAGCTTACAGTCACCTAGAGAAAGTAACTCTCGGCAGATTGTTTCTAAGCATGCTAAACTCTAATTTGCATCAATTGTGAGAGTCAAACATGGGAACGCTTACATTCACTCAGAGAACGCAATGTTTGGGTGGTGGTTTGTAAGCATTCTAAACTGTATTTTGGAGGAAGCAGGAGAGTCATATATACGAATGCTTACATTCACGCAGAGAAAGCAACTCTGGGGTCGTATTTTGTTGGCATGCTAAACTGTGGATTGGAAGAAGTTCGAGAGCCTTATATAGGAAAGATTACACTGACACAGAGAAAACAACTCTCTGTAGTTTGTTGGTAGGTCTGCTAAACTGTAATTTGGATGAAGTGTGAGAACGCTTGCATTCACTCAGAGAAAGAACTTTGTCGTGGTGGTTTGTAGGAATAACAACTGTAGTTCGAAGAAGTAGGAGAGTCATATATGAACGGTTACATTCACGCAGAGAAAGCAATTGTGGGGTGGTGTATGTAATCATCATAATCTGTAGTTTGGAGGAAGTTCGAGAGTCATATCTGGGGAAAATTAGAGTCACTTAGAGAAAGGAACCATCGGGGGCTGGTGTGTAGGTCTGTTAAATTCTATTTTGGAAAAAGAGTGAGAGTCATATATGGGAACGCTTATGTTCACCCAGAGAAATCAACGATGGGGCGCTGTATTGTTGGCATGCCAAACTGTAGTTTGGAAGAAGTTCGAGAGTCTTATATAGGAAAGTTTACAGTCACCTAGAGAAAGCAACTCACAGGAAGTGGTTTGTAGGCCGCTAAACTCTAATTTGGATGAAGTGAAAGAGGCATACATGGATACGCTTCATTCACTCAGAGAAAGGTAAACTGTGGTGCCGGTTTTTAGGTATACTAAACTCCAGTTTGGAAGAAGTACGAGAGACATATATATGAACGCTTATATGGACGCAGAGAAAGCAACTATGGGGTGGTGTTTTGTTGGCATGCTAAAATATAGTTTGGAAGAAGTTCGAAAGCAGACAGTCAGAGAAAGCAACTCTTGGCGGTAGATTTTTAGGTCTGCTAAATTGTATTTTGAAAGAAGTACCAGTGTCATATATACAAACGCTTACATTCATGCAGAGAAAGCAACTGTGGGGTGGTGTTTTCTAGGCGTGCTAAACTCTAGTTTGGACGAAGTTTGAGAATCACATATAAGAAAGCTTAGAGTCTCTTAGGGAAAGCAAATTTCTGGTTGTGGAATGTAGGCGTGCTAAATTCTATTTTGGTTTAAGATTGAGAGTCATATATGGAAAGGGTTACATTCACTCAGAGATAGCAACGATGATGTGGTGGTTTGTAGGCATACTAAACTCTAGTTTGGAAGAAGTAGGAAAATGATATTTGGGAATGCTTACATTCATGCAGAGAAAGCAATTATGGGGTGGGTTTTTGTACCCATGCTAATCTCTAGTTTGGAAGAAGTTATATAGGAAAGCGTACAGTCATTTATAGAAACCAACTTTCGGGGGATGGACGGTAGACCTGCAAAACTCTACTTTGGAAGAAGTGAGAGAGTCATATTGGGGACCACGTACATTGACTCAGAGAAATCAAGGATGGGCTTGTGTTTTGTAGGCATACTAAACTCTAGTTTGGAGGAAGTACGAGAATCATATATAGGAACGCTTACATTCATGCAGAGAAAGCAACTATGGAGTGATGTTTTTATGCCTACTAAACTATAGTTTGGAGGAAGTTTAGAATCTTATATAGCAAAGCTTACAGTCACCTAGAGAGAGCAACTCTCGGGAGATGGTTTCTAAGCCTGCTAATTTGCACCAACTGTTAAAGTCAAATGTGGGAAGGTTTACATCCACTCAGAACGCAAGGTTTGGGTTGTAGTTTGTGGCCATAATAACTGTAGTTCGGAAGAAGTAGGAAAGTCATATATATGAACGGTTACATTCACGCAGAGAAAGCAACTATGGAGTGATGTTTGTATGCCTACTAAACTATAGTTTGGAAGATGTAACTCTCGGGGGGTGGTTCGTAGGCCTGCTAAACTCTATTTTCAATGAAGTGTTAAAATCATATACAGGAACGCTTACATTCACTCAGAGAAAGCAACGTTGGGGTGGCCGTTTTTGAGCATACTAAACTCTACTTTGGAAGAGGTACGAGAGACATAAATACGAACGCTTACATTAACACAGAGAAAGCAAATACGGGGTGCTGTAGTGCAGGCATGCTAAACTATAGATTGGAAGAAGTTCGAAAGCTGACAGTCACTTAGAGAAAGCAACTCTTGGCGGGTGATTTTTTCAGTCTGCTAAATTGTATTTTGAAAGACGTGTCAGAGTCTTATATACAAACGCTTACATTCATGCGTAGAAAGAAAATATGGGGTGATGTGTTGTGGGGATGCTAAACTGCAGTTTGGAAGGAGTTCAAGAGTGTTATTTGGATAGCTTACAGTCACCTAGAGAAAGCAACACTCAGGAGAGCTTTGCAAGCCTGCTAAACTCTAACTAGCAGCAATTGTGAGAGTCAAACATTGGAACGCTTACATTCACTCAGAGAACACAACGTTTGGGTGGTGGTTTGTAGGCATAATAACTGTAGTTCAGAAGAAGTAGGAGAGTCATATATATGAACGGTTACATTCACGCAAGGAAAGCAACTGTTGGGTGGCGTATGTATGCATGCTAATCTGTAGTTTGGAGGAAGTGCGAGAGTCATATCTGGGGAAAATTACAGTCACCTAGAGAAAGCAACTCTCGGGAGATTGTTTCTAAGCATGCTAAATTCTAATTTGCATCAATTGTGAGAGTCAAACATGGGAACGCTTACATTCACTCAGAGAACGCAACATTTGGGTGGTGGTTTGTAAGCATTCTAAACTGTATTTTCGAGGAAGTAGGAGAGTCATATATACGAATGCTTACATTCACGCAGAGAAAGCAACTCTGGGGTCGTATTTTGTTGGCATGCTAAACTGTGGTTTGGAAGAAGTTCGAGAGCCTTACATAAGAAAGATTACAGTGACACAGAGAAAAACAACTCTCTGTAGTTTGTTGGTAGGTCTGCTAAACTGTAATTTGGATGAAGTGTGAGAATGCTTGCATTCACTCAGAGAAAGAACGTTGTCGTGATGGTTTGTAGGAATAAATGCTGTAGTTTAAAAGAAGGAGAGTCATATATGAACGCTTACATTCACGCAGAGAAAGCAACTGTGGGGTGGCCTATGTAATCATCATAATCTATAGTTTGGAGAAAGTTTGAGAGTCATATGTGGGAAAAATTAGTGTCACGTAGAGAATTGGAACCATCGGGTGTTGTGTAGGTCTGCTAAATTCTATTTTGGAAGAAGAGTGAGAGTCATATATGGGAACGCTTATGTTCACTCAGAGAAATCAACGATGGGGCGCTGTATTGTTGGCATGCTAAACTGTAGTTTGGAAGAAGTTCGAGAGTCTTATATAGGAAAGTTTACAGTCACCTAGAGAATGCAACTCACAGGGGGTGGTTTGTGGGCCACTAAACTCTAATTTGGATGAAGTGAAAGAGGCATACATGGATACGCTTCATTCACTCAGAGAAAGGTAAATTGTGGTGCCGGTTTTTAGGTATACTAAACTCCAGTTTGGAAGAAGTACGAGAGTCATATATATGAACGCTTATATGGACGCAGAGAAAGCAACTATGGGGTGGTGTTTTGTAGGCATGCTAAAATATAATTTGGAGGAAGTTCGAAAGCTGACAGTGACTTAGAGTATGCAACTCTTGGCGGTTGATTTTGAGGTCTGCTAAATTGTATTTTGAAAGAAGTACCAGAGTCATATATAAAATCTCTTACATTTATGCTGAGAAAAACTATGTGGTGATGTTTTGTTGGCGTGCTGAAATGTAGTTTCGAAGAAGTTCGACAGTCTTTTATAGGAAACCTTACAGTCCCCTAGAGGAAGCAACTTTCGAGAGATAGTTTGTAAGCCTGCTAAACTCTACTTTGCATCATTTGGAACAGTCATACTTGGGAACGCTAACATTCTCTCAGAGAACTTAACTTTTGGGTGGTTGTTTGTAAGCATACTAAACGGTATTTTGGAAGTAGCAGAGTCATATATATGAGCGCTTACATTCACCCAGAGAGGGCCACTATGGGGTGGTGTTTTGTAGGCCTGCTAAAATATAATTTGGAAGAAGTTCGAAAGCTGACAGTGACTTAGAGAAGGCAACTCTCGGCGGTTGATTTAGAGGTCTGCTAAATTGTATTTTGAAAGAAGTACCAGAGTCATATATAAAATCGCTTATATTTATGCTGAGAAAGAAACTATGTGGTGATGTTTTGTTGGCGTGCTGAAATGTAGTTTCGAAGAAGTTCGACAGTCTTTTATAGGAAAGCTTACAGTCCCCCAGAGGAAGCAACTTTCGAGAGATAGTTTGTAAGCCTGCTAAACTCTACTTTGCATCATTTGGAACAATCATACTTGGGAACGCTAACATTCTCTCAGAGAACGCAACGTTTGGTTGGTTGTTTGTAAGCATACTAAACTGTATTTTGGAAGAAGTAGCAGAGTCATATATACAAGTGCTTACATTCACGCAGAGAGGGCAACTATGGGGTGGTGTTTTGTAGGCATGCAAATCTCTAGTTGCGAAGAAGTTAAGAGTAATAGGAAAGCTTACAGTCTCATAGAGAAAGCAACCCTTGGGGGCTGGTTTGTAGTTCTGCTAAATTCTATTTTGGATGAAGTGTGAATCATAAACGGGAATGCTAACATTCACTCAGAGAAAGCAGGGTTGCGGTGGTGGTTTTTAGTCACACTAAACTGGAGTTTGGAGGAAGTACGAGAATAAAAGAATGCTTACATTCACTCAGAAAAAGCAAAGTTGGGGAGGTGGTTTGTAGGTGTACTATACTTTGGAAGAAGTACGAGCGTGATGCATAGGAACACTTACATTCACGCAAACTATGGGGTGGCCTTTTGTTGGCATGCTAAACTATGTTCCAAAGTCATATATAGGAAAGCTTATAGTGAGAGAAAGCAACTCTCAGGCGGTGTTTTGTAGGTCCGGTAAATTGCATTTTGAAAGCAGTCCGAGATTCATATAAGGGAAAGCCTATATCCACTCAGAGAAAGCAATGTTGGGCTGGTGGTTTGTAGGCATACTAAACTGTATTTTGGAACTCGTATGTATGACTCTCACACTTGATCCAAATTAGAGTTCACCAGGCCTATAAACCACATCCTGAAAGTTGCTTTCTCTAGGTGAATGTAAGCTTTCCTATATAAAACTCTCGAACTTCTTCCAAACTACAGTTTAGCATGCCAACAATACACCACCGGATCGTTGCTTTCTCTGAGTGAACATAAGCATTCCCTTATATGAATCTCTTTTTCCAAAATAGAATTTAGCAGACCTACAAACCAGTCCCCGATGGTTGATTTAGCTATGTGACTGTAATTTTCCCTAGATATGACTCTCGAATTTCCTCCAAACTATAGATTAGCACGCGTACATACGGTACCCAACAGTTGCTTTCTCTGCGTGAATGTAACCGTTCATATATATGACTTTCCTACTTTTTCCGAACTACAGTTATTATGGCCACAAACCACAACCCAAACGTTGCGTTCTGAGTGGATGTAAACCTTCCCAAGTTTGACTTTAACAATCGGTGCAAATTAGTTTAGCAGGCTTAGAAACCATCTCCCGAGAGTTGCTTTCTCTAGGTGACTGTAAGCTTTCCTATATAAGACTCTCGAACTTCTTAGAAGTTTTGTGGGCAGTTTAGCATGCCCACAAAACATCACCCCATAGTTTCTTTCTCTGCATGAATGTAACCGTTTGTAACTATGATTCTGGTACTTATTTCAAAACACAATTTAGCAGACCTAAAAATCACACACAGAGAGTTTCTTTCTCTAAGTGACAGCTTTCGAACTTCTTCCAAACTACAGTTTAGCATGCCTAAAAACACGAACCCATAGTGGCTTTCAGTGCCTGAATGTAAGCGGTTCTATATGTGATTCTTTTGCTTCTTCCAAATTACAGGTTAGTATACCTACAAACCACCACCCCAACGTTGCTTTCTCTGAGTGAATGTAAGCGTTCCTGTATATGATTCTAACACTTCATTGAAAATAGAGTTTAGCAGGCCTACGAACCACCCCCAGAGAGTTGCTTTCTCTAAATGACTGTAAGCTTCCCAGATATGACTCTCGAACATCCTCCAAACTATAGTTTAGTAGGCATACAAACATCACTCCATAGTTGCTTTCTCTGCATGAATGTAAGCGTTCCTATATATGATTCTCGTACTTCCTCCAAACTAGAGTTTAGTATGCCTACAAAACACAAGCCCATCCTTGATTTCTCTGAGTCAATGTACGTGGTCCCCAATATGACTCTCCCCCTTCTTCCAAAGTAGAGTTTTGCAGGCCTACCATCCATCCCCCGTAAATTGGTTTCTATAAATGAGTGTACACTTTCCTATATAACTTCTTCCAAACTAGAGATTAGCATGGGTGAAAAAAATCCACCGCATAATTGCTTTCTCTGCATGAATGTAAGCGTTCCCATATATCATTCTCCTACTTCTTCCAAACTAGAGTTTAGTATGCCTACAAACCACCACACCATCGTTGCTTTCTCTGAGTGAATGTAACCCTTTCCATATATGATGCTCAGTCTTAAACCACAATAGAGTTTAGCACGCCTACATTCCACAACCAGAGATTTGCTTTCTCTAAGTGACTCTAAGCTTTCTTATATGTGATTCTCAAACTTCGTCCAAACTAGATTTTAGCATGCCTACAATACACCACCCCACAGATGCTTTCTCTGCATGAATGTAAGCGTTCTTATATATGACACTGGTACTTCTTTCAAAATACAATTTAGCAGACCTAAAAATCCACCGCCAAGAGTTGCTTTCTCTAAGTGACTGTCTGCTTTCGAACTTCTTCCAAACTATATTTTAGCATGCCTACAAAACACCACCCCATAGTTGCTTTCTCTGAGTCCATATAAGCGTTCATATATATGACTCTCGTACTTCTTCCAAACTGGAGTTTAGTATACCTAAAAACCGCCACTCCAACTTACCTTTCTCTGAGTGAATGAAGCATATCCATGTATGCCTCTTTCACTTCATCCAAATTAGAGTTTAGCGGCCTACAAACCACCTCCTGTGAGTTGCTTTCTCTAGGTGACTGTAAACTTTCCTATATAAGACTCTCGAACTTCTTCCAAACTACAGTTTGGCATGCCAACAATACAGCGCCCCATCGTTGATTTCTCTGAGTGAACATAAGCGTTCCCATATATGACTCCCACTCTTTTTCCAAAATAGAATTTAGCAGACCTACACACCAGCCCCCGATGGTTCCTTTCTCTAAGTGACTCTAATTTTCCCCAGATATGACTCTCGAACTTCCTCCAAACTACAGATTATGATGATTACATACACCACCCCACAATTGCTTTCTCTGCGTGAATGTAACCGTTCATATATGACTCTCCTACTTCTTCGAACTACAGTTGTTATTCCTACAAACCACCACGACAAAGTTCTTTCTCTGAGTGAATGCAAGCGTTCTCACACTTCATCCAAATTACAGTTTAGCAGACCTACCAACAAACTACAGAGAGATGTTTTCTCTGTGTCAGTGTAATCTTTCCTATATAAGGCTCTCGAACTTCTTCCAAACCACAGTTTAGCATGCCAACAAAATACGACCCCAGAGTTGCTTTCTCTGCGTGAATGTAAGCATTCGTATATATGACTCTCCTACTTCCTCCAAAATACAGTTTAGAATGCTTACAAACCACCACCCAAACGTTGCGTTCTCTGAGTGAATGTAAGCGTTCCCATGTTTGACTCTCACAATTGATGCAAATTAGAGTTTAGCATGCTTAGAAACAATCTGCCGAGAGTTACTTTCTCTAGGTGACTGTAAGCTTTCTTATATAAGACTCGCGAACTTCTTCCAAACTACAGTTTAGCATGCCAACGAAACACTGCCCCATCATTGATTTCTCTGAGTGAACATAAGCGTTCCCACATATGACTTTCTCTCTTCTTCCAAAATAGAATTTAGCAGATCTACAAAACAGCCCCCGATGGTTGCTTTCTCTAAGTGACTGCAATTTTCCCCAGATAAGACTCCCGAACTTCCTCCAAAGTATACATTAACATGCGTACATACGCCACCCATCAGTTGCTTTCTCTGCGTGAATGTAACCGTTCATATATATGACTCTCCTACTTCTTCCAAACTACAGTTATGATGCCTACAAATCACCACCCAAACGTTGTGTTCTCTGAGTGAATGTAAGCGTTCCCATGTTTGACTCTCACAATTGCTGCTAATTAGTGTTTACAGGCTTGCAAAGCTGTCCCGAGTGTTGCTTTCTCTAGGTGACTGTAAGTTATCCTATATAACACTCTCGAACTCCTTCCAAACTGCAGTTTAGCATGCCAACAACACATCACCCCATAGTTTCTTTCTCTGCATGAATGTAAGCGTTTGTCTATATGACTCTGGTACGTCTTTCAAAATACAATTTAGCAGACCTAAAAATCACCCGCCAAGAGTTGCTTTCTGTAAATGACTGTCAGCTTTCGAACTTCTTCCAATCTATAGTTTAGCATGCCTGCACTACAGCACCCGGTATTTGCTTTCTCTGTGTTAATGTAAGCGTTCCTATATATGTCTCTCGTACCTCTTCCAAAGTAGAGTTCAGTATGCTCAAAAACGGCCACCCCAACGTTGCTTTCTCTGAGTGAATGTAAGCGTTCCTGTATATGATTCTAACACTTCATTGAAAATAGAGTTTAGCAGGCCTACGAACCACCCCCCCAAGAGTTGCTTTCTCTAAATGACTGTAAACTTCCCAGATATGACTCTCGAACATCCCCCAAACTATAGTTTAGTAGGCATACAAACATCACTCCATAGTTGCTTTCTCTGCATGAATGTAAACGTTCCTATATATGATTCTCGTACTTCCTCCAAACTAGAGTTTAGTATGCCTACAAACCACAACCCCATCGTTGATTTCTCTGAGTGAATGTACGCAGTCCCCAATATGACTCTCCCCCTTCTTCCAAAGTAGAGTTTTGCAGGCCTACAAACCATCCCCCGAAAGTTGGTTTCTATAAATGACGGTACGTTTTCCTATATATTACTCTTTAACTTCTTGCAAAATAGATATTAGCATGGCTACAAAAAATCCACCCCATAATTGCTTTCTCTGCATGAATGTAAGTGTTCCCATATATCATTCTCCTACTTCTTCCAAACTAGAGTTTAGTATGCCTACAAACCACCACATCATCGTAGCTTTCTCTGAGTGAATGTAAGCCTTCCCATATATGACTCTCACTCTGAAACCAAAATAGAGTTTAGCACGCCTACATTCCACACCAGAGATTTGCTTTCTCTAAGTGACTCTAAGCTTTCTTATATGTGATTCTCAAACTTCGTCCAAACTAGAGTTTAGTATGCCTAGAAAACACCACCCCACAGTTGCTTTCTCTGCATGAATGTAAGCGTTTGTATATATGACTCTGGTACTTCTTTCAAAATACAATTTAGCAGACCAAAAAATGAACCACCGAGAGTTGCTTTCTCTAAGTGACTGTCTGCTTTCGAACTTCTTCCAAATTATATTTTAGCATGCCTACAAAACACCACCCCATAGTTACTTTCTCTGCATCAATATAAGCGTTCATATATATGCCTCTCTCACTTCATCTAAATTAGAGTTTAGCAGGCCTAAAAACCACACCCCGTGAGTTGCTTTCTCTAGGTGACTGTAAACTTTCCTATATAAGAATCTCCAACTTCTTTCAAACTACAGCATGCCAACAAAACACCACACCGTGGTTGCTTTCTCTGAGTGAACATAAGCGTTCCCATATATGACTCACACTCTGTTTCCAAAATAGAATTTAGCAGATCTACAAACCAGCCCAAAATGGTTCCTTTCTCTAAGTGACTGTAATTTTCCCCAGATATGACTCTCGCACTTCCTCCAAACTACAGATTAACATGCATACCTGCGCCACCCCACAGTTGCTTTCTCTGCGTGAATGTAACCGTTCATATATATGACTCTCCTACTTCTTCCCAACTACAGTTATTATGCCTTCAAACCATCACGATAATGTTTCTTTCTCTGAGTGAATGAATGCAAGCGTTCTCACATTTCATCCAAATTAGAGTTTAGCAGGCCTACCAATAAACTTCCGAGAGCTGTTTTCTCTGTGTCGCTGTAATCTTTCCTATATAAGACTCTCGAACTTCTTCCAAACCACAGTTTAGCATGCCAACAAAATACGACCCCAGAGTTGCTGTCTGTGCCTGAATGTAAGCGTTCAGATATATGACTCTCTTACTTCCTCCAAAATACAGTTTAGAATGCCTACAAACCACCACCCAAACGTTGCGTTCTCTGAATGAATGAAAGCATTCCCATGTTTGACTCTCACAATTGATGCAAAGTAGAGTTTAGCAGGCCAAGAAAGGATCTCCCGAGAGTTGCTTTCTCTAGGTGACTGTAAGCTTTCCTAAATAAGACTCTCCAACTTCTTCCAAACTACAGGTTAACATGCCCACAAAACATCACCCCATAGTTTTTTCTTTGCATGAATGTAAGCATTAGTATATATGACTCTGGTACTTCTTTCAAAATACAATTTAGCAGACCTAAAAATCACCCACCAAGAGTTGCTTTCTCTAAGTGACTGTTCAGGTTTAGAACTTCTTCCAAACTATAGCATGCTTACAAAACACCACCCCGTAGTTGCTTTCTCTGGGTGAATGTAAGCGTTCCCAAATATCATTCTCGTACTTCTTCCAAACTAATTAGTATGCCTACAAAAACCAGCCCAATGTTGTTTCTCTGAGGGAATGTAAGCGGTCCCATGTTTGACTCTCACACTTCATCCAAATTAGAGTTTAGCATGTGTACAAACAATCTCCCGAGAGTTGCTTTCCCTAGGTGATGGTAATCATTCCTGTATAAGGTTCTCCAACTTCTTCCAAACTGCAGTTTAGCATGCCTACAAAACCTGACGCCATAAGTGCTTTCTCTGCGTGAATGTAAGTGTTCCTATATAGGACTCTCATACTTCTTCCAAACTACAGTTTAGTATGCCCTACAAACCACCACCCAAACGTTGTTTTCTCTGAGTGAATGTAACCGTTCCCATATATGACTCTCACACTTCAACCAAAATAGAGTTTAGCAGGCCTACATTCCACACCCAGAGATTTGCTTTCTCTAAGTGACTGTAAGCTTTCTTATATGTGATTCTCAAACTTCGTCCAAACTAGAGTTTAGCATGCCTATAAAACACCACCCCATAGTTACTTTCAGTGCGTCAAAATGTATGTGTTCCTATATGTGATTCTCGTGCTTCTTCCAAACTGCAGTTTAGTAAGCCTACAAACAACCCCATCGTTGCTTTCTCTGAGGGAATGTAAGCGTTCTCATATATGACTCTCACACTTCAACCAAAACAGGGTTTTGCAGGCCTACAAACCACCCGCCAAGACTTGCTTTTTCAAAGTGGCTGTTACCTTTCCTATATAGGACTCTGGAACTTCTCCCAAGCTAGACTTTAACATGTCTACCTGACACTACTCCGTAGTTGCTCTCGGTGTGTGAATGTAAGCGTTCCTATATATGAGTCTTGTACTTCTTCCTAACTAGCATCTGGCATGCCAAAATAACACTCCCCCATAGTTGCTTTCTTTGAGTCAGTGTAAACATTCCTATATATGTCTCTCGCACTTCTTCCAAACTTGAGTTATTTCTACAAACCAATCCCCGACAGCTGTTTTCTCTGAACGAATTTAAGCGTTCCTATATAGGACTATGGCACTTCCTCCAAACTAGAGTTTAGCAAGCCTACACTCCACCCCCGTTCGTTGCTTTCTCTAAGTTATTGTAAGCTTTCCTATACATGGCTCTCGAAATTTTCCAAACTAGAGTTAGCATGCCTACTATACACCTACACATAATTGCTTTGTCTGAGTGAATATAAGCCTTCCTATATATGACTGTCGCACTTTTTCCAAATTAGAGTGTAGCCAGCCTGGAAAGCACCCCTTATAGTTGCTTTCATTGAGTGAATGTTAACATTCCTATGTATGACTCTCGCAACTTTTCCAATCTAAGATTTTAGCAATGCTACAAATCCCCCGCCGAGAGTTCCTATACATAACTGTCCTCTTTTTCCAAGCTAGAGTTTAGGAAGCCTAGAAACCGTCCCCCCGTAGACGCTTTATGTGAATGTAAGCGTTCCTATATATGACTCTCGCCTTCCTCCAAACTAGAGCTTAGCAAGCCTACAAACCAACTCCCTATAATTGCTTTCTCTGAATGAATGATATCGTTCCTATATAAGACTCTCGAACTTCTTCCAAACCAGAGTTTAACAAGCCAAAAAAGCACCCCCCATAGATGCTTCCTCTAACTCAAAGCTAATATTCCTATATATGATTCAGCTTCTTCATCCAAACTAGAGTAAGGCAAGCCTACAAATCACACCCATAGTTGCTTTCTATCAGTAAATGTAAGCATCCCTATGTATGACTATAGCAATTCTTCCAAACTGGAGTTTAGCAAGCCTCCAGACCCCCGGACCCCACTCCATAGTACCCTGGGCATTGGCGCCTGCCTGTCATGCAGGACATAGGGGCGGACCCTCATCTCAGACATGGCATTGGTGGATTGTAGGCTTTTTTAAGTTTTTGAATTGAAGAAGTCTGAGAATTGGAATTGGGTTTAGGGTAAGGTTAGGTGTTAGGGACTAGGATTAGGTTTAGGGGTTAGGGTTTTAGGTTAGAATTAGGGTTAGGATTACTGTTAGGGTTAGAGATTAGGATTATGTTTAGTGGTTGGGTTTAGGTTTACGGTGAGAGGCAAGAGTAAGGGTCAGGGATTAGGGTTACTGTTAGGAGTTAGATTCAGGGCTTACTAAGGGTTTGGTTTAGTGATAGGGTTAGGGCTTACGTTTAACGGTGTGTGTTAGGGCACGGGCCCTGTCTAACGTACGGGGCACTGTGGATGTGGAGCAAGGCTGCGTCCCCACTTCATCGTACCCTGGGTGTTGGGCTTCAACTGTCATGCAGGACAAAGGCAGAGGCTCATCTCACGCATGGTTAGGATTAAGGTTTAAGGTTAGGGTCAGGGTTGAGGGTTAGGGTGAGGGTTAACAGTTAGAGTTAGGGTAAGGGGGTTAGGGATAGGGTTAGGGTTAAGGGTTAGGTTTATGGTTCAGGTTTAATGTTAGCATTAGAGGGTAGGTTTAGTGTAACTGTAGGTCAGTGTTGGGGTTAAATCTCTAGGCATTAGGGTAAAGGTTAGTGTTATGGTTAAGAGTTAGGGTTAGGGTTAGTGTTGGTAGGGTTAAGGTTAGGGTTGGCGTTTCAGAATTAGGGATTAGGTGTTATGGTTATGGCTAGGAGTTAGGGTTAGAATTACGGTATAGGCTTGTTCTCAGGGTGTCATGCATTAACGTTAAGATAAGGGGTTGAACTTAGGGTTACAGTGAGGTTTACGTGTTGAGGTGAGCAGTAGGATCAGGGTTAGGTGTTATGTTCTGGGTTAGGGTTATGGGTGACGGGTAGGGTTTATGCTTAGGGCATGGGCCCTGTATGCACTAGGAGGCGAAGTTAGGAGTCTGTGATGGTCGCTGAAAACACACTCTATCCCACGCAGTGTATGGGCCTCTCGGTTTCATGCCGGACACTGTGGCAGAGCTGGCTTTCATGCATGGCTTAGTAGGATTGTAGGCTTTCAAAACTCTGAGAAAACAAGAAGTCTGAGAATAAGATTTAGGGTTAAAATTACGGCACGGTTTAGGGATGAAGATTAGTGATAGGGTGAGGGCTTAGGGTTAGGGGATAGGGTTAGGGTTAGGGTTGTGGTAGGGTGAAAGTTAGGGTTTTCATTTTAGAAATAGGGATGAGGTGTTATGGTTATGACTATGGTTTAGGATTAGAATTATGGGATAGGGCTTCTTCTCAGGGTGTTATGCATTAACGTTAATTTAAGGGGATAAGTTAGCATTACGGGGAGGTTTATGGTTTACGTTTAGGAATAGGATCATGGTTAGGTGTTATGTTCAGGGTGAGGGTTATCTGTTAGGGGCAGTGCTTATACTTAGCGTACAGGCCCTGTCTGCACTGGGCGGCGGGCGGGGGTTAGGGGGATGGGATTGTCCCCGGGAACACACTCTATTGAACGCTGGGTGTGGATTCCTGGGTTTCATGCAGGACAGAGTGGCAGAGCACCCTTTAACTCATGGCATGGGAGGATTGTAGGCTTTCTAAACTCTGAGAAAGCAAGAAGTCTGAGAATTAGATTTAGGGGTAGGATTATGGTAATGTTTAGGGATGAAGATTAGTGTTAGGGTGGAGTCTTAGGGTTAGGTGTTAGGGTTAAATGTTAGTGTTAGGTTTAACAGTTACAGTTAGGTTTACGTTTAAGATTCAGGGTTAGGGTTAAGGTTTGGGTTTAGCGTTTGGCACAGGGTTAGGCTTCAGTATTAACCTTATGGACAAGGATTAGGAATAGGGTTAGGGTTAAGGGTTAGTGTCAGGGTTAATGGTAAGTTTCAAGATTGAGGGTTAGGGTTGCGGTTAGGATTAGGTTTAGCGTTAGGGGTTAGGGTTAGGCTTAGGGTTAAAGGATAGTATTATGGTTAAGTGTTGGGCTTAGGGTTAGGGTTTAGTGTTAGCGTTATCATTAAGGATTAGGGTTAGGGTCAGGGTTAAATGCTTGGGTGCGGGTAATGGTTAGGGTCAGGGTTAAGGTTTACGGATAGCGTTAGTGTTAAGGGTTATGGGTATGTTTAGGGTTCAGGGTTAGAGTTAGCATTAGGGCTTAAGGTTAGGATTAGGCAGGAGGTTAGATTTAGGGTTAGATCTAAGCGTTAGGGTAAGGGCTAGGGTTAGGGTTAAGAGATAGGGTTAGGTTTAATGCTTAGGATTAGGGTTAGGGTTTGGGGTTAAAGTAAGTGTTAGGGGTTAGGTTTAAGGATCAAAGGTTAGGGTTATTTTTAGCTGTAGTGTTAGGGTTAGGGAAAAGGGATCCCATTAGCATTAAGGGTCTTCCTTACTGTAGGGTTAAGGGTTAGGCTTAGAGTTAAAGGTTAAGGTTAGGGTCAGTGTTAAGAATTACGGTGAGGGTTAACGGTTAGGGTAAAGGTTAAGCGTTAGGGTTAGGGATTAGCGATTAGGGTTTTTGGTTAGTGTTAGGGTTAGCGGTTAGGAGTTCGTGTTTTATGAAGGGGTATGGTTAGAATTAGCATTGGGGTTAGAGTTACGGTTAGGTATAGGGGTTAGGTTTAGGGGTTAGTTTCAGGGTAAAAGGATAGGATTAGGGTTATGGGTTGGGCTTAGGTTTAGGGTTAAAGTTTACTGCTAGGGTTAGGGATAGGTTTCAGGGTTAGCTTTAGGGGTTCTGGTTAGGGTTAGGTGTTAGGTTAGTTTCAGGCTTAGGTCTAGTCGTGAGGGTAAGGTTTAGGGTTAGCTTTAAGAGCTAGGGTTAGGTTTAATGGTTAGGATTAGGATTAGGGTTAAGGGTTAGCGTAAGGCTTAGGGGTTTGGGTGAAGGGTTAGGGTTTTTGTTAGGCATAGCGTTGGGGTTAGAAGTAAGGGTTACTGTCAGTGTTAGGGTTGTAGGTAGGGTTACGGTTAGGGTTAGCGGTTTAGAATTAGGGTTAGGGATTAGGTGTTCCAGTGATGACTAGGAGATAGGGTTAGAATTATGGGATAGGGGTTGTTCTCAGGGAATGGGTTATGCATTAACGTTAGGATAAGAGGTTAAAGTTAGGCTCACGGTGAGGTTTACGTGTTAAGGGGAGAAATAGGAACAGGGTTGGGTGTTATGTTCAGGGTTAGGATTATCTGTTAAAGGTATTTTTTATGCTTAGCGCACGGGCCCTGTCTGCATTGGGCGGGCGGGGGGAGTTTAGGGGGCTGGGATTGTACCCGGGAACCCACTCTATCATACTCTGGGTATGGGCCCGTGGGTTTCATGCAGGACACAGTGGTAGAGCCTCCTTTCACGCATGGCATGGGAGGATTGCAGTCTTTCTAAACTCTAAGAAAGCAAGAAGTCTGAGAATTAGATTTAGGGTTAGGATTCTGGTTAGGGTTAAGGATGAAGTTTAGTGTTAGGGTGAGGGCTTAAGGTTAGGGATTAGGGTTAGGGTTAAAGGTTACTCTTAGGTTTAACGGTTACAGTTCGGTTTAGGGTTGAGGTTTACGGTTAGGGTTAAGATGAGGGGTAAGGGTTTGGTAGACCTTTAGGGTTAAGTGTTAGGTTTAGGGTTGAAGATTAGGATTAGGGTTAGGATTAAAGGTTAGCGTGAGAGTTAACGCTTAGGGTTAAGGTTAAGGGTTAGGGTTTTCGGTTAGGGTTAGGGTTAGATTTAGGGTTAGAGTTATGTGCTATGGTTTGTGTTAGGGGTTAGGGTTAGGTTTACTGTTCACGGTTAGGGTTGGGTTTAGGGGTTAGCATTAGGGTTAGGGATTAGGTTTAGGGTAAGCGTCTAGAGTTAATGTTGGGCTTTAGGCTCGGCGCTTAGTTTCAGGGTCAGGGGTTAGCGTTGGTGGTAGGGCTTAGCTTTAGCGGTCAGTTTAAGGGCACAGGACCTGGTTAATCTACGGTGAGAGGGGTGCGGTCGGAGTCACCACGAAAGCACAACATCATTCCCTGGGCCTTCGGACAGGACCTCCATGCAGAATACAGGCGGAGCCTCATCTCACACATGGCATGGCTGTATTGTAGGCTTGCTTCACTCTGGGAATGGAAGTAGTGTGAGAATTAGGGTTGGGGTTGGGGTTAGGGTTTTTCGTGTTAGGGGTTAGGTTTCGAGTCAGGGTTAGGTGCTAGGTATTAGTGATTAGGGTTAGAGTTAGTGTTAGGGGTAAGGTGTTACGTCTGGGTTAGGGGGCCAGGGTAAGGTTTAGGGTTGGAGTTAGCATTAGGGTTAGGAGTTAGGGTTAAGGGATAGGGTTAGGATTCAGGGTGAGGGTTAGAGGGTTAACAGTTGGGGTTAGGCTTAGGGGTTAGGGATAGTGTTAGGGTTAAGGGTTAGGAGCTTGGTTCAGGTTTAAGGTTAGCATTAGGGGTTGGGGTTAGTGTTAACTGTAGGTCAGTGTTGGGGTTAGATCTCTAGGCATTAGGGTAAAGGTTAGGGTTAGGGTTAAGAGTTAGGGTTCTGTTTAATGGTTAGGATTGGGAATAGGTTAAGGGTTAGGGTTAAGGTTAGGGGTTATGACGAAGGATGAACGGTTAGGGTTACTTTTAGGCGTAGGGTTAGGGTAAGGGGTTAGGGTTAGTGTTAGTGTTGTTGGTCGGGTTAAGGTTAGGGTTGGCGCTTCAGAATTAGGGATTAGGTGTTACGGTTATAGCTAGGAGGTAGGGTTATAATGACGGTATAGGGCTTGTTCTCAGGGTGTCATGCATTAACGTTAAGATATGGGGTTAAAGTTAGGGTTATGGTGAGGTTTACCTGTAAAGGTGAGCAGTAGGATCAGGGTTAGGTGTTATGTTGTGGGTTAGGCTTATGAGTGAGGGGTAGGGTTTATGCTTAGGGCACGGGCCCTGTATGCCCTAGGAGGCAAAGTTAGGTGTCTGTGATGGTCGCTGGGAACCCACTCTACCGCAAGCAGTGTATGGGCCTCTGGGTTTCATGCAGGACACTGTGGCAGAGCCTCCTTTCACACATGGTGTGGGAAGATTGCAGGCTTTCTAAACTCTAAGAAAGCAAGAAGTCTGAGAATTAGATTTAGGGTTAGGGTTATGGTTAGGGTTAAGGATGAAGTTTAGTGTTAGGGTGAGGGCTTAGGCTTAGGGATTACGGTTAGGGTTAAAGGTTACTCTTAGATTTAACGGTTACACTTTGGTTTAGGGTTGAGGTTTACGGTTAGGGTTAAGATGAGGGGTTAGGGTTAGGTACAGGGTTAGGGTTAAGTGTTAGGTTTAGGGTTGAAGATTAGGATTAGGGTTAGGATTAAAGGTTAGCGTGAGAGTTAACACTTAGGGTTAAGGTTAAGAGTTAGGGTTTAGGGTTAGGGTTAGGGTTAGGGTTAGTTTTAGGGTTAGAGTTATGTGCTATGGTTTGTGTTAGAGGTTAGGTTTAGGTTTACTGTTCACGGTTAGGGTTACGTTTAGGGGTTAGCATTAGGGTTAGGGTTAGGGTTAGGGTTAAGGGATAGGATTAGGGTTAAGTGTTGGGCTTAGGGTTAGGGTTTAGTGTTAGGGTTATCATTAAGGGTTAGGGGTAGGGTCAGGGTTAAATGCTTGGGTGCGGGTAATGGTTAGGGTCAGGGTTAAGGTTAACAGATAGGGTTAGTGTTAAGCGTTACGGGTAGGTTTAGGGTTCAGGGTTAGCGTTAGCATTAGGGCTTAAGTTTAGGATTAGGCGGGAGGTTAGATTTAGGGTTACAACTAGGCGTTAGGGTAAGGGCTAGGGTTAGGGTTAAGAGATAGGGTTAGGTTTAATGCTTAGGATTAGGGTTAGGGTTTAGGGTTAAAGTAAGTGTTAGGGGTTAGGTTTAAGGATCAAAGGTTAGGGTTATTTTTAGCTGTAGTGTTAGGGTTAGGGATAGGGATACCATTAGCATTAAGGGTCTTCCTTACTGTAGGGTTAAGGTTTAGGCTTAGAGTTAAAGGTTAAGGTTAGGGTCAGTGTTAAGAATTAGGGTGAGGGTTAATGGTTAGGGTAAAGGTTAAGCGTTAGGGTTAGGGATTAGCGATTAGGGTTTTAGGTTAGTGTTAGGGTTAGAGGTAGGAGTTCCTGTTTTATGAAGGGGTATGGTTAGAATTAGGATTGGGGTTAGAGTTAGGGTTAGGTATAGGGGTTAGGTTTAGGGGTTAGTTTTAGGGTAAAAGGATAGGATTAGGGTTATGGGTTGGGCTTAGGTTTAGGGTTAAAGTTTACTGCTAGGGTTAGGGATAGGGTTCAGGGTTAGCTTTAGGGGTTCTGGTTAGGGTTAGGTGTTAGGTTAGTGTCAGGGTTAGGTCTAGTCGTGAGGGTAAGGTTTAGGGTGAGCTTTAAGACCTAGGATTAGGTTTAATGGTTAGGATTAGGATTAGGGTTAAGGGTTAGGGTAAGTCTTAGGGGTTAGCGTGAAGGGTTAGGGTCAAGGGTTAGGGTTTTTGTTAGGCATAGCGTTGGGTTTAGAAGTAAGGGTTACTGTCAGTGTTAGGGTTGTAGGTAGGGTTACGGTTAGGGTTAGCGGTTTAGAATTAGGGTTAGGGATTAGGTGTCACAGTGATGACTAGGAGATAGCGTTAGAATTATGGGATAGGGGTTGTTCTCAGGAAATGGGTTATGCATTAACGTTAGGATAAGAGGTTAAAGTTAGGCGCACGGTGAGGTTTACGTGTTAAGGGGAGAAATAGGAACAGGGTTGGGTGTTATGTTCAGGGTTAGGGTTATCTGTTAAAGGTATTGTTTATGCTTAGCGCACGGGCCCTGTCTGCATTAGGCGGGCGGGGGGAGTTTAGGGGGCTGGGATTGTACCCAGGAACCCACTCTATCATACTCTGGGTATGGGCCCGTGGGTTTCATGCAAGACACAGTGGTAGAGCCTCCTTTGACGCATGGCATGGGAGGATTGCAGGCTTTCTAAACTCTAAGAAAGCAAGAAGTCTGAGAATTAGATTTAGGGTTAGGATTATGGTTAGGGTTAAGGATGAAGTTTAGTGTTAGGGTTAGGGCTTAGAGTTAGGGATTAGGGTTAGGGTTAAAGGTTACACTTAGGTTTAACGGTTACACTTTGGTTTAGGGTTTAGGTTTACGGGTAGGGTTAAGATGAGGGGTTAGGGTTTGGTACAGGGTTAGGGTTAAGTGTTAGGTTTAGGGTTGAAGATTAGGATTAGGGTTAGGATTAAAGGTTAGCGTGAGAGTTAACGCTTAGGGTTAAGGTTAAGTGTTAGGGTTTAGGGTTAGGGTTAGGGTTAGTTTTAGGGTTAGAATTATGTGCTATGGTTTGTGTTAGAGGTCAGGGTTAGGTTTACTGGTCACGGTTAGGGTTACGTTTAGGGGTTAGCATTAGGGTTAGGGTTAGGGTTAGGGTTAAGGGATAGGATTAGGGTTAAGTGTTGTGCTTAGGGCTAGGGTTTAGTGTTAGGGTTAGCATTAAGGATTAGGGTTAGGGTCAGGGTTAAATGCTTGGGTGCGGGTAATGGTTAGGGTCAGGGTTAAGGTTCACGGATTGGGTTAGTGTTAAGGGTTACGGGTAGGTTTAGGGTTCAGGGTTAGTGTTAGCATTAGGGCTTAAGGTTAGGATTAGGCGGTAGGTTAGATTTAGGGTTAGATCTAGGCGTTAGGGTAAGGGCTAGCGTTAGGGTTAAGAGATAGGGTTAGGTTTAATGCTTAGGATTAGGGTTAGGGTTTGGGGTTAAAGTAAGTGTTAGGGGTTAGGTTTAAGGATCCAAGGTTAGGGTTATTTTTAGCTGTAGTGTTAGGGTTAGGGAAAAGGGATCCCATTAGCATAAAGGGTCTTCCTTACTGTAAGCTTAAGGGTTAGGCTTAGAGTTAAAGGTTAAGGTTAGGGTCAGTGTTAAGATTTAGGGTGAGGGTTAACGGTTAGGGTAAAGGTTAAGCGTTAGGGTTAGGGATTAGTGATTAGGGTTTTTGGTTAGTGTTAGGGTTAGCGGTTAGGAGTTATTGTTTTATGAAGGGGTATGGTTAGAATTAGGATTGGGGTTAGAGTTAGGGTGAGGTATAGGGGTTAGTTTTAGGGGTTAGTTTTAGGGTAAAAGGATAGGATTAGGGTTACGGGTTGGGCTTAGGTTTAGGGTTAAAGTTTACTGCTGGGGTTAGGGATAGGGTTCAGGGTTATCTTTAGGGGTTCTGGTTAGGGTTAAACGCTGAACACCTGCAAATAATTTTCAACGTAGTGGTTAATTGAAAAACTCTGCGGCATACTTTTTGGAACAAGCCAGTTACCTGTTCCCACGCAAAGAGGAGTATATAGAACCATGATGGATTTCCACCTGATGAAGTAAAGGATTATTAAAGGAACGGGATGACCATGGGGATCATCGTTAATTCTCTGAAACAGAATCCGCCCTTTTCACCTGCCAAACACATGCCCACTTCTCCTCTCTGGGGATAATAAAAACTAACCAGCGAACTGACAGAGGGCCTGACCCCCCCATCCACAATGACCACACACATAAAAAAACCGTACCCTCCAGCTACTAATTATAATGCTAACTTGCAAAATCTCCCTGCCTTTTAAAACAATGGAAAAATGGTGGTGGGATGATACTTAGAAGAATGGCTTCTTGTCTGTCTCCACTAACAAAAATAGGCAACACCAAGTCAGCTACTCCTCAGCATAGTTATGTACGTCGCAGCCTTCTTGGGTTTCGGGAGGCACATACAAACGTTATCAAAATTATGGTGAAATGGCCGGGCGCGGTGGCTCACGCCTGTAATCCTAGCACTCTGGGAGGCCGAGGTGGGCGGATCGTTTGAGCTCAGGAGTTCGAGACCAGCCTGAGCAAGAACGAGACCCCATCTGTACTAAAAATAGAAAGAAATTATATGGACAGCTAAAAAATATATATAGAAAAAATTAGCCGGGCATGGTGGTGCATGCCTGTAGTCCCAGCTACTCGGGAGGCTGAGACAGGAGGATCGCTTGAGCTCAGGAGTTTGAGGTTGCTGTGAGCTAGGCTGACGCCACGGCACTCACTCTAGCCTGGGCAACAGAGTGAGACTCTGTCTCAAAAAAAAAAAAAAAAAAAAAATTATGGTGAAACGCTGAAAACCTGCAAATAATTTTCAACGTACTGGTTAATTTGAAAACTCTCCAGCATACTTCTTGGAACAAGCCAGGTACCTGTGCCCACGCAAAGAGGAGTGTATAGAAACATGGTGGAATCCCAGCTGATGAAGCAAAGGATTCTTAAAGGAATGAGATGACCATGCGGATCCTGTTTATTTCTCTGAAACAGAATCCGGACTTTTCACCTGCCAAACACACGCCCACTACTCTTCTCTGGGGATAATAAAAACAAACCAGCGATCTGACAGAGGGCCTGAACACCCATCCTGCCCGACCCCACAAAAAAAAAAGTACCCTCCAGCTACTAATTATAATGCCAATTTGCAAAATTTCCCTGCATTTTTAAACAATGGAGAAATGATGGTGGGATGGTACTTGGAAGAATGGCTTCTTGTCAGTCTCCACTGACAAAAATAGGCAACACCAAGTCAGCTACGCCTCAGAATAGTTATGTCCGTAGCAGCCATATTTGGTATCAGTAGGCACATACACACGTTATCTCAATTATGGTGAAACGCTGAAAACCTGCAAAGGATTTTCAACATACTGGTAAATTGAAAAGCTCTGAGGCATACTTCTTGGAACAAGCCAGTTTCCTGTGCCCACGCATAGAGAAGTATATACAACCATGGTGGATTCCCAGCTCATGAAGCAAAGGATTCTTAAAGGAACGGGATTACCATGCGGATCCTGTTTAATTCTCTGAAACAGATCCGCAGTTTTCACCTGCCATACTAATACCCACTTCTCCTCTCTGGGGATAATAAAAACAAACCAGCGAACTGACAGAGGGCCTGACCAACACATCCACACAGACCCCACAGGAGAAAAAAAAAAAAAACACCGTAGCCTCCAGCTACTAGTTATAATGCTAACTTGCAAAATTCTCCTGTATTTTTAAACAATGGAAAAAGGATGGTGAGATGATACTTAGAAGAATGGATTCTTGTCAGTCTCCACTAACAAAAATAGGCAAAACCAAGTCAGCTACGCCTCAGCATAGTTATGTCCGTCGCAGCCATCTTGGGTTTCAGGAGGCACAAACACACGTTATCACAATTATGGTGAAACGCTGAACACCTGCAAATAATTTTCAACATAGTGGTTAATTGAAAAGCTCTGCGGCATACTTCTTGGAACAAGCCAGTTACCTGTTCCCACGCAAACAGGAGTATATAGAACCATGGTGGATTTCCAGCTGATGAAGTAAAGGATTATTAAAGGAACAAGATGACACTGGGGATCATCGTTAATTCTCTGAAACAGAATCCGCCCTTTTCACCTGCCAAACACATGCCCACTTCTTCTCTCTTGGGATAACAAAAACTAACCAGCGAAATGACAGAGGGCCTGACCCCCCCCCATCAACATCGACCACACACAAAAAAAAAAAAAAACCGTACC
The DNA here is from genome assembly GCF_041146395.1 of Eulemur rufifrons. Classification (NCBI taxonomy): domain Eukaryota; kingdom Metazoa; phylum Chordata; class Mammalia; order Primates; family Lemuridae; genus Eulemur; species Eulemur rufifrons. The sequence goes on along the minus strand of NW_027182824.1, from coordinate 1,109,987 downwards.
CTCCAGCTACTAATTATAATGCTAACTTGCAAAATTTCCCTGCATTTTAAAACAATGGAAAAATGGTGGTGGGATGATACTTAGAAGAATGTCTTCTTGTCAGTCTCAACTAACAAAAATAGACAACACCAAGTCAGCTACTCCTCAGCATAGTTATGTCCGTCGCAGCCTTCTTGGGTTTCAGGAGGGACATACAAACTTTATCAAAATTATGGTGAAACGCTGAAAACCTGCAAATAATTTTCAACGTACTGGTTAATTTGAAAACTCTCCAGCATACTTCTTGGAACAAGCCAGGTACCTGTGCCCACGCATAGAGGAGTATATAGAAACATGGTGGAATCCCAGCTGATGAAGCAAAGGATTCTTAAAGGAGTGAGATGACCATGCGGATCCTGTTTAATTCTCTGAAACAGAATCCGCACTTTTCACCTGCCAAACACATGCCCACTACTCTTCTCTGGGGATAACAAAGGCAAACCAGCGATCTGACAGAGGGCCTGAACACCCATCCTGACCGACCCCGCAAAAAAAAAAAAGTACCCTGCAGCTACTAATTATAATGCCAATGTGCAAAATTTCCCTGCATTTTTAAACAATGGAGAAAGGATGGTGGGATGATACTTAGAAAAATGGCTTCTTGTCAGCCTCCACTGACAAAAATAGGCAACACAAAGTGAGCTGCGCCTCAGCACAGTTATGTCCGTAGCAGCCATATTTCGTTTCAGTAGGCACATACACACGTTATCACAATTATGGTGAAACGCTGAAAACCTGCAAAGGATTTTCAACATACTGGTTAATTGAAAAGCTCTGAGGCATACTTCTTGGAACAAGCCAGTTTCCTGTGCCCACGCATAGAGAAGTATATAGAACCATGGTGGATTCCCAGCTCATGAAGCAAAGGATTCTTAAAGGAACGGGATTACCATGCGGATACTGTTTAATTCTCTGAAACAGATCCGCAGTTTTAACCTGCCATACTAATACCCACTTCTCCTCTCTGGGGATAATAAAAACAAACCAGCGAACTGACAGAGGGGCGGACCAACACATCCACACCGACCCCACAGGAAAAAAAAAAAAAAACACCGTAGCCTCTAGCTACTAATTATAATGCTAACTTGCACAATTTTCCTGCATTTTTAAACAATGGAAAAATGATGGTGAGATGATACTTAGAAGATTGGATTCTTGTCAGTCTCCAGTAACAAAAATATGCAAAACCAAGTAAGCTACGCCTCAGCATAGTTATGTTCGTGGCAGCCATCTTGGGTTTCAGAAGGCACAAAGAAACGTTATCACAATTATGGTGAAACGCTGAACACCTGCAAATAATTTTCAACGTACTGATTAATTGAAAAGCACTGCAGCATACTTCTTGGAACAAGCCAGTTACCTGTTCCCACGCAAAGAGGAGTATATAGAACCATGGTGGATTTCCAGCTGATGAAGTAAAGGATTATTAAAGGAACGGGATGACCATGGGGATCATCGTTAATTCTCTGAAACAGAATCCGCCCTTTTCACCTGCCAAACACATGCCCACTTCTCCTATCTGGGGATGATAAAAACTAACCAGCGAACTGACAGAGGGCCTGACCCCCCATACACATCGACCACACACACAAAAAAAATCCGTACCCTCCAGCTACTAATTATAATGCTATCTTGCAAAATTTCCCTGCATTTTAAAACAATGGAAAAATGGTGGTGGGATGATACTTAGAAGAATGGCTTCTTGTCAGTCTCCACTAACAAAAATAGGCAAGACCGAGTCAGCTACTCCTCAGCATAGTTATGTCCGTCGCAGGCTTCTTGGGTTTCAGGAGGCACATACAAACGTTATCACAATTATGGTGAAACGCTGAAAACCTGCAAATAATTTTCAACGTACTGGTTAATTTGAAAACTCTCCAGCATACTTCTTGGAACAAGCCAGGTACCTGTGCCCACGCATAGAGGAGTATATAGAAACATGGTGGAATCCCAGCTGATGAAGCAAAGGATTCTTAAAGGAATGAGATGACCATGCGGATCCTGTTTAATTCTCTGAAACAGAATCTGCACTTTTCACCTGCCAAACACATGCCCACTACTCTTCTCTGGGGATGATAAAAACAAACCAGCGATCTGACAGAGGGCCTGAACACCCATCCTGACCGACCCCACAAAACAAAAAAAGTACCCTCCAGCTACTAATTATAATGCCAATTTGCAAAATTTCCCTGCATTTTTAAACAATGGAGAAATGATGGTGGGATGATACTTAGAAGAATGCCTTCTTGTCAGTCTCCACTGAAAAAATAGGCAACAGCAAGTCAGCTACGCCTCAGCATAGTTATGTCCGTAGCAGCCATATTTGGTTTCAGTAGGCACATACAGACGTTATCACAATTATGGTGAAACGCTGAAAACCTGCAAAGTATATTCAACATACTGCTTAATTGAAAAGCTCTGAGGCATACTTCTTGGAACAAGCCAGTTTCCTGTGCCCACGCATAGAGAAGTACATAGAACCAGGGTGGATTCCCCGCTCATGAAGAAAAGGATTCTTAAAGGAACGGGATTACCATGCGGATCCTGTTTAATTCTCTGAAACAAATTCGCAGTTTTCACCTGCCATACTAATACCCACTTCTCCTCTCTGGGGATAATAAAAACAAACCAGCGAACTGACAGAGGGCCTGACCAACACATCCACACCGACCCCACAGGAAAAAAAAAAAAAAAACACCGTAGCCTCCAGCTACTAATTATAATGCTAATTTGCAAAACTTTCCTGCATTTTCAAACAATGGAAAAATGATGGTGAGATGATACTTAGAAGAATGGATTTTTGTCAGCCTCCACTAACAAAAATAGGCAAAACCAAGTCAGCTACGCCTCAGCATAGTTATCTCCGTCGCAGCCTTCTTGGGTTTCAGGAGGCACAAACACACGTTATCACAATTATGGTGAAACGCTGAACACCTGCAAATGATTTTCAACGTAGTGGTTACTTGAAAAGCTCTGCGGCATACTTCTTGGAACAAGCCAGTTACCTGTTCCCACGCAAAGAGGAGTATATAGAACCATGGTGGATTTCCAGATGATGAAGTAAAGGATTATTAAAGGAACGGGATGACCATGGGGATGATCGTTAATTCTCTGAAACAGAATCCGCCCTTTTCACCTGCCAAACACATGCCCACTTCTCCTCTCTGGGGATAATAAAAACTAACCAGCGAACTGACAGAGGGCCTGACACCCCCATCCACATCGACCACACACACAAAAAAAAACCGTTCCCTCCAGCTACTAATTATAATGCTAACTTGCAAAATTTCCCTGCATTTTAAAACAATGGAAAAATGGTGGTGGGATGATACTTAGAAGAATGGCTTCTTGTCAGTCTCCACTAACAAAAATAGGCAACACCAAGTCAGCTACTCCTCAGCATAGTTATGTCCGTCGCAGCCTTCCTGGGTTTCACGAGGCACAAACACACGTTATCACAATTATGGTGAAACGCTGAACACCTGCAAATGATTTTCAACGTAGTGGTTAATTGAAAAGCTCTGCGGCATACCTCTTGCAACAAGCCAGTTACCTGTTCCCACGCAAAGAGGAGTATATAGAACCATGGTGGATTTCCAGCTGATGAACTAAAGGATTATTAAAGGAACGGGATGACCATGGGGATCATCCTTAATTCTCTGAAACAGAATCCGCCCTTTTCACCTGCCAAACACATGCCCACTTCTCCTCTCTGGGGATAATAAAAACTAACCAGCGAACTGACAGAGGGCCTGACCCCCCCCCCATCCACATCGACCACACACAAAAAAAAAACCGTACCCTCCAGGTACTAATTATAATGCTAACTTGCAAAATTTCCCTGCATTTTAAAACAATGGAAAAATGGTGGTGGGATGATACTTAGAAGAATGGCTTCTTGTCAGTCTCCACTAACAAAAATAGGCAACACCAAGTCAGCTACTCCTCAGCATAGTTATGTCCGTCGCAGCCTTCTTGGGTTTCAGGAGGCACAAACACACGTTATCACAATTATGGTGAAACGCTGAACACCTGCAAATAATTTTCAACGTACTGGTTAATTGAAAAGCTCTGTGGCATACTTCTTGGAACAAGCCAGTTACCTGTTCCCACGCAAACAGGAGTATATAGAACCATGGAGGATTTCCAGCTGATGCAGAAAATGATTATTAAAAGAACGGGATGACCATGGGGATCATCGTTAATTCTCTGAAACAGAATCCGCTCTTTTCACCTGCCAAGCACATTCCCACTTCTCCTCTCTGAGGATAATAAAAACTAACCAGCGAACTGACAGAGGGCCTGACCCCCCCATCCACACCGACCACACACACAAAAAAAAAAAAACCGTACCCTCCAGCTACTAATTATAATGCTAACTTGCAAAATTTCCCTGCATTTTAAAACAATGGAAAAATGGTGGTGGGATCATACTTAGAAGAATGGATTCTTGTCAGTCTCCACTAACAAAAATAGGCAACACCAAGTCAGCTACTCCTCAGCATAGTTATGTCCGTCGCAGCCTTCTTGGGTTTCAGGAGGCACAAACAAATGTTCTCACAATTATGGTCAAACGCTCAACACCTGCAAATAATTTTCAGCGTAGTGGTTAATTGAAAAGCTCTGCGGCATACTTCTTGGAACAACCCAGTTACCTGTTCCCACGCAAAGAGGAGTATAGAGAACCATGGTGGATTTCCAGCTGATGAAGTAAAGGATTATTAAAGGAACGGGATGACCATGGGGATCATCGTTAATTCTCTGAAACAGAATCCGCCCTTTTCACCTGCCAAACACATGCCCACTTCTCCTCTCTGGGGATAATAAAAACTAACCAGCGAACTGACAGAGGGCCTGACCCCCCCATCCACATCGACCACACACAAAAAAAAATCCGTACCCTCCAGCTACTAATTATAATGCTAACTTGCAAAATTTCCCTGCATTTTAAAACAATGGAAAAATGGTGGTGGGATGATACTTAGAAGAATGGCTTCTTGTCATTCTCGACTAACAAAAATAGGCAACACCAAGTCAGCTACTCCTCAGCATAGTTATGTCCGTCGCAGCCTTCTTGGGTTTCAGGAGGCACAAACACACGTTATCACAATTATGGTGAAACGCTGAACACCTGCAAATAATTTTCAACTTACTGGTTAATTGAAAAGCTCTGCGGCATACTTCTTGGAACAAGCCAGTTAACTGTTCCCACGCAAACAGGAGTATATAGAACCATGGAGGATTTCCAGCTGATGCAGAAAAGGATTATTAAAGGAACGGGATGACCATGGGGATCATCCTTAATTCTCTGAAACAGAATCCGCTCTTTTCACCTGCCAAACACATGCCCACTTCTCCTCTCTGGGGATAATAAAAACTAACCAGCGAACTGAAAGAGGGCCTGACCCCCCCATCCACACCGACCACACACACAAAAAAAAACCGTACCCTCCAGCTACTAATTATAATGCTAACTTGCAAAATTTCCCTGCATTTTAAAACAATGGAAAAATGGTGGTGGGATCATACTTAGAAGAATGGCTTCTTGTCAGTCTCCACTAACAAAAATAGGCAACACCAAGTCAGCTACTCCTCAGCATAGTTATGTCCGTCGCAGCCTTCTTGGGTTTCAGGAGGCACAAACAAAAGTTCTCACAATTATGGTGAAACGCTGAACACCTGCAAATAATTTTCAACGTAGTGGTTAATTGAAAAGCTCTGCGGCATACTTCTTGGAACAACCCAGTTACCTGTTCCCACGCAAAGAGGAGTATAGAGAACCATGGTGGATTTCCAGCTGATGAAGTAAAGGATTATTAAAGGAACGGGATGACCATGGGGATCATCGTTAATTCTCTGAAACAGAATCCGCCCTTTTCACCTGCCAAACACATACCCACTTCTCCTCTCTGGGGATAATAAAAACAAACCAGCGAACTGACAGAGGGCCTGACCACCGATCCACACCGACCCCACAGGAAAAAAAAAAAAAAATCACCGTAGCCTCCAGCTACTAATTATAATGCTAACTTGCAAAACTTTCCTGCATTTTTAAACAATGGAGAAATGATGGTGAGATGATACTTAGAATAATGGATTCTTGTCAGTCTCCACTAACAAAAATAGGCAACACCAAGTCAGCTACTCCTCAGAATAGTTATGTCAGTCCCAGCCTTCTTGGGTTTCAGGAGGCACAAACAAACGTTATCACAATTATGGTGAAACGCTGAACACCTGCAAATAATTTTCAACGTAGTGGTTAATTGAAAAGCTCTGCGGCATACTTCTTGGAACAAGCCAGTTACCTGTTCCCACGCAAAGAGGAGTATAGAGAACCATGGTGGATTTCCAGCTGATGAAGTAAAGGATTATTAAAGGAACGGGATGACCATGGGGATCATCGTTAATTCTCTGAAACAGAATCCGCCCTTTTCACCTGCCAAACACATGCCCACTTCTCCTCTCTGGGGATAATAAAAACTAACCAGCGAACTGACCGAGGGCCTGACCCCTCCCATCCACATCGACCACACACACACAAAAAAAACGTACCCTCCAGCTACTAATTATTATGCTAACTTGCAAAATTTCCCTGCATTTTAAAACAATGGAAAAATGGTGGTGGGATCATACTTAGAAGAATGGCTTCTTGTCAGTCTCCACTAACAAAAATAGGCAACACCAAGTCAGCTACTCCTCAGCATAGTTATGTCCGTCGCAGCCTTCTTGGGTTTCAGGAGGCACAAACAAAAGTTCTCACAATTATGGTGAAACGCTGAACACCTGCAAATAATTTTCAACGTAGTGGTTAATTGAAAAGCTCTGCGGCATACTTCTTGGAACAACCCAGTTACCTGTTCCCACGCAAAGAGGAGTATAGAGAACCATGGTGGATTTCCAGCTGATGAAGTAAAGGATTATTAAAGGAACGGGATGACCATGGGGATCATCGTTAATTCTCTGAAACAGAATCCGCCCTTTTCACCTGCCAAACACATACCCACTTCTCCTCTCTGGGGATAATAAAAACAAACCAGCGAACTGACAGAGGGCCTGACCACCGATCCACACCGACCCCAAGGGAAAAAAAAAAAAAATCACCGTAGCCTCCAGCTACTAATTATAATGCTAACTTGCAAAACTTTCCTGCATTTTTAAACAATGGAGAAATGATGGTGAGATGATACTTAGAATAATGGATTCTTGTCAGTCTCCACTAACAAAAATAGGCAACACCAAGTCAGCTACTCCTCAGAATAGTTATGTCAGTCCCAGCCTTCTTGGGTTTCAGGAGGCACAAACAAACGTTATCACAATTATGGTGAAACGCTGAACACCTGCAAATAATTTTCAACGTAGTGGTTAATTGAAAAGCTCTGCGGCATACTTCTTGGAACAAGCCAGTTACCTGTTCCCACGCAAAGAGGAGTATAAAGAACCATGGTGGATTTCCAGCTGATGAAGTAAAGGATTATTAAAGGAACGGGATGACCATGGGGATCATCGTTAATTCTCTGAAACAGAATCCGCCCTTTTCACCTGCCAAACACATGCCCACTTCTCCTCTCTGGGGATAATAAAAACTAACCAGCGAACTGACCGAGGGCCTGACCCCTCCCATCCACATCGACCACACACACACAAAAAAAACGTACCCTCCAGCTACTAATTATTATGCTAACTTGCAAAATTTCCCTGCATTTTAAAACAATGGAAAAATGGTGGTGGGATCATACTTAGAAGAATGGCTTCTTGTCAGTCTCCACTAACAAAAATAGGCAACACCAAGTCAGCTACTCCTCAGCATAGTTATGTCCGTCGCAGCCTTCTTGGGTTTCAGGAGGGACATACAAACGTTATCAAAATTATGGTGAAACGCTGAAAACCTGCAAATAATTTTCAACGTACTGCTTAATTTGAAAACTCTCCAGCATACTTCTTGGAACAAGCCAGGTACCTGTGCCCACGCATAGAGGAGTATATAGAAACATGGTGGAATCCCAGCTGATGAAGCAAAGGATTCTTAAAGGAATGAGATGACCATGCGGATCCTGTTTAATTCTCTGAAACAGAATCCGCCCTTTTCACCTGCCAAACACATGCCCACTACTCTTCTCTGGGGATAATAAAAACAAACCAGCGATCTGACAGAGGGCCTGAACACCCATCCTGACCGACCCCACAAAACAAAAAAGTACCCTCCAGCTACTAATTATAATGCCAATTTGCAAAATTTCCCTGCATTTTTAAACAATGGAGAAATGATGGAGGGATGATACTTAGAAGAATGGCTTCTTGTCAGTCTACACTGACAAAAATAGGCAACACCAAGTCAGCTACGCCTCAGCATAGTTATGTCCGTAGCAGCCATATTTGGTTTCAGTAGGCACATACACACGTTATCACAATTATGGTGAAACGCTGAAAACCTGCAAAGGATTGTCAACATACTGGTTAATTGAAAAGCTCTGAGGCACACTTCTTGGAACTAGCCAGTTTCCTGTGCCCACGCATAGACAAGTATATAGAACCATGGTGGATTCCCAGCTCATGAAGCAAAGGATTCTTAAAGGAACGGGATTACCATGCGGATCCTGTTTAATTCTCTGAAACAGATCCGCAGTTTTCACCTGCCATACTAATACCCACTTCTCCACTCTGGGGATAATAAAAACTAACCGGGGAACTGACAGAGGGCCTGACCAACACATCCACACCGACCCCACAGGAAAAAAGAAAAAAAACACGGTACCCTCCAGCTACTAATTATAATGCTATCTTGCAAAATTTCCATGCATTTTAAAACAATGGAAAAATGGTGGTGGGATGATACTTAGAAGAATGGCTTCTTGTCAGTCTCCACTAACAAAAATAGGCAAAACCAAGTCAGCTACTCCTCAGCATAGTTATGTCCGTCGCAGCCTTCTTGGGTTTCAGGAGGCACAAACAAAGTTCTCACAATTATGGTGAAACGCTGAACACCTGCAAATAATTTTCAACGTATTGGTTAATTGAAAAGCTCTGCGGCATACTTCTTGGAACAAGGCAGTTACCTGTTCGCACGCAAAGAGGAGTATATAGAACCATGGTGGATTTCCAGCTGATGAAGTAAAGGATTATTAAAGGAACGGGATGACCATGGGGATCATCGTTAATTCTCTGAAACAGAATGCGCCCTTTTCACCTGCCAAACACATGCCCACTTCTCCTCTCTGGGGATAATAAAAACTAACCAGCGAACTGACAGAGGGCCTGACCCCCACCATCCACATTGACCCCTCAAAAAAAAAAAACCGTACCCTCCAGCTACTAATTATAATGCTAACTTGCAAAATTTCCCTGCATTTTAAAACAATTGAAAAATGGTGGTGGGATCATACTTAGAAGAATGGCTTCTTGTCTGTCTCCACTAACCAAAATAGGCAACACCAAGTCAGCTACTCCTCAGCATAGTTATGTCCGTCGCAGCCTTCTTGCGTTTCAGGAGGGACATACAAACGTTATCAAAATTATGGTGAAACGCTGAACACCTGCAAATAATTTTCAACGTACTGGTTAATTTGAAAACTCTCCAGCATAATTCTTGGAACAAGCCTGGTACCTGTGCGCACGCATAGAGGAGTATATAGAAACATGGTGGAATCCCAGCTGATGAAGCAAAGGATTCTTAAAGGAATGAGATGACCATGCGGATCCTGTTTAATTCTCTGAAACAGAATCTGCACTTTTCACCTGCCAAACCCATGCCCACTACTCTTCTCTGGGGATAATAAAAACAAACCAGCGATCTGACAGAGGGCCTGAACACCCATCCTGACCGACCCCACAAAACAAAAAAGTACCCTCCAGCTACTAATTATAATGCCAATTTGCAAAATTTCCCTGCATTTTTAAACAATGCAGAAATGACGGTGGGATGATACTTAGAAGAATGGCTTCTTGTCAGTCTCCACTGAGAAAAATAGGCAACACCAAGTCAACTACGCCTCAGCATAGTTATATCCGTAGCAGCCATATTTGGTTTCAGTAGGCACATACACACGTTATCACAATTATGGTGAAATGCTGAAAACCTGCAAAGGATTGTCAACATACTGGTTAATTGAAAAGCTCTGAGGCATACTTCTGGGAACTAGCCAGTTTCCTGTGCCCACGCATAGAGAAGTATATAGAACCATGGTGGATTCCCAGCTCATGAAGCAAAGGATTCTTAAAGGAACGGGATTACCATGCGGATCCTGTTTAATTCTCTGAAACAGATCCGCAGTTTTCACCTGCCATAATAATACCCACTTCTCCTATCTGGGGATAACAAAAACCAACCCGGGTACTGACAGAGGGTCTGCCCAACACATCCGCACCGACCCCACAGGAAAAAAAAAACAAAAAAAAAACCGTAGCCTCCAGCTACTAATTATAATGCTAACTTGCAAAATTTTCCTGCATTTTTAAACAATGGAAAAATGATGGTGAGATGATACTTAGAAGAATGGCTTCTTGTCAGTCTCCACTAACAAAAATAGGCAACACCAAGTCAGCTACTCCTCAGCATAGTTATCTCCATCGCAGCCTTCTAGGGTTTCAGGAGGCACAAACAAAAGTTCTCACAATTATGGTAAAACGCTGAACACCTGCATATAATTTTCAACGTAGTGGTTACTTGAAAAGCTATGCGGCATACTTCTTGTAACAAGCCAGTTACCTGTTCCCATGCAAAGAGGAGTATATAGAACCATGGTGGATTTCCAGCTGATGAAGTAAAGGATTATTAAAGGAACGGGATGACCATGGGGATCATCGTTAATTCTCTGAAACAGAATCCGCCCTTTTCACCTGCCAAACACATGCCCACTTCTCCTCTCTGGGGATAATAAAAACTAACCAGCGAACTGACAGAGGGCCTGACCCCCCCCCATCCACATCGACCACACAAAAAAAAAAAAACCGTACCCTCCAGCTACTAATTATAATGCTAACTTGCAAATTTTCCCTGCATTTTAAAACAATGGAAAAATGGTGGTGGGATCATACTTAGAAGAATGGCTTCTTGTCTGTCTCCACTAACCAAAATAGGCAACACCAAGTCAGCTACTCCTCAGCATAGTTATGTCCGTCGTAGCCTTCTTGGGTTTCAGGACGAACATACAAACGTTATCAAAATTATGGTGAAACGCTGAAAACCTGCAAATAATTTTCAACGTACTGGTTAATTTGAAAACTCTCCAGCATACTTCTTGGAACAAGCCAGGTACCTGTGCCCACAAATAGAGGAGTATATAGAAACATGGTGGAATCCCAGCTGATGAAGCAAAGGATTCTTAAAGGAATGAGATGACCATGCGGATCCTGTTTAATTCTCTGAAACAGAATCCGCACTTTTCACCTGCCAAACACATGCCCACTACTCTTCTCTGGGGATAATAAAAACAAACCAGCGATCTGACAGAGGGCCTGAACACCCATCCTCACCGACCCCACAAAAAAAAAAGTACCCTCCAGCTACTAATTATAATGCCAATTTGCAAAATTTCACTGCATTTTTAAACAATGGAAAAATGATGGTGGGATGATACTTAGAAGAATGGCTTCTTGTCAGTCTCCACTGACAAAAATAGGCAACACCAAGTCAGCTACGCCTCAGCATAGTTATGTCCGTAGCAGCCATATTTGGTTTCAGTAGGCACATACACACGTTATCACAATTATGTTGAAACACTGAAAACCTGCAAAGGATTTTCAACATACTGGTTAATTGAAAAGCTCTGAGGTATACTTCTTGGAACAAGCCAGTTACCTGTTCCCACGCAAAGAGGTGTACATAGAACCATGGTGGATTTCCAGCTGATGAAGTAAAGGATTATTAAAGGAACGGGATGACCATGGGGATCATCGTTAATTCTCTGAAACAGAATCCGCCCTTTTCACCTGCCAAACACATGCCCACTTCTCCTCTCTGGGTATAATAAAAACTAACCAGCAAACTGACAGAGGGCCTGACCCCCACCATCCACATCGACCACACAAGAAAAAAAAACCGTACCCTCCAGCTACTAATTATAATGCTAACTTGCAAAATTTCCCTGCATTTTAATACAATGGAAAAATGGTGGTGGGATGATACTTAGAAGAATGGCTTCTTGTCAGTCTCCACTAACAAAAATAGGCAACACCAAGTCAGCTACTCCTCAGCATAGTTATGTCCGTCGCAGCCTTCTTGGGTTTCAGGAGGCACAAACAAAGGTTCTCACAATTATGGTGAAACGCTGAACACCTGCAAATAATTTTCAACGTAGTGGTTAATTGAAAAGCTCTGCGGCATACTTCTTGGAACAAGCCAGTTACCTGTTCGCACGCAAAGAGGAGTATATAGAACCATGGTGGATTTCCAGCTGATGAAGTAAAGGATTATTAAAGGAACGGGATGACCATGGGGATCATCGTTAATTCTCTGAAACAGAAACAGCCCTTTTCACCTGCCAAACACATGCCCACTTCTCCTCTCTGGGGATAATAAAAACTAACCAGCGAACTGACAGAGGGCCTGACCCCCACCATCCACATCGACCACACAAAAAAAAAAACCGTACCCTCAAGCTACTAATTATAATGCTAACTTGCAAAATTTACCTGCATTTTAAAACAATGGAAAAATGGTGGTGGGATGATACTTAGAAGTATGGCTTCTTGTCAGTCTCCACTAACAAAAATAGGCAACACCAAGTCAGCTACTCCTCAGCATAGTTATGTCCGTCGCAGCCTTCTTGGGTTTCAGGAGGGACATACAAACGTTATCAAAATTATGGTGAAACGCTGAACACCTGCAAATAATTTTCAACGTACTGGTTAATTTGAAAACTCTCCAGCATACTTCTTGGAACAAGCCAGGTACCTGTGCCCACGCATAGAGGAGTATATAGAAACATGGTGGAATCCCAGCTGATGAAGCAAAGGATTCTTAAAGGAATGAGATGACCATGCGGATCCTGTTTAATTCTCTGAAACAGAATCCGCACTTTTCACCTGCCAAACACATGCCCACTACTCTTCTCTGGGGATAATAAAAACAAACCAGCGATCTGACAGAGGGCCTGAACACCCATCCTGACCGACCCCACAAAACAAAAAAGTACCCTCCAGCTACTAATTATAATGCCAATTTGCAAAATTTCCCTGCATTTTTAAACAATGGAGAAATGATGGTGGGATGATACTTAGAAGAATGGCTTCTTGTCAGTCTCCACTGACAAAAATAGGCAACACCAAGTCAGCTACGCCTCAGCATAGTTATGTCCGTAGCAGCCATATTTGGTTTCAGTAGGCACATACACACGTTATCACAATTATGGTGAAACGCTGAAAACCTGTAAAGGATTGTCAACATACTGGTTAATTGAAAAGCTCTGAGGCATACTTCTTGGAACTAGCCAGTTTCCTGTGCCCACGCATAGACAAGTATATAGAACCATGGTGGATTCCCAGCTCATGAAGCAAAGGATTCTTAAAGGAACGGGATTACCATGCGGATCCTGTTTAATTCTCTGAAACAGATCCGCAGTTTTCCCCTGCTATACTAATACCCACTTCTCCTCTCTGGGGATAATAAAAACTATCCAGCGAACTGACAGAGGGCCTGACCCCCCCATCCACATCGACCACACAAAAAAAAAAAACCGTACCCTCCAGCTACTAATTATAATGCTAACTTGCAAAATTTCCCTGCATTTTAAAACAATGGAAAAATGGTGGTTTGATGATACTTAGAAGAATGGCTTCTTGTCAGTCTCCACTAACAAAAATAGGCAACACCAAGTCAGCTACTCCTCAGCATAGTTATGTCCGTCGTAGCCTTCTTGGGTTTCAGGAGGGACATACAAACGTTATCAAAATTATGGTGAAACGCTGAAAACCTGCAAATAATTTTCAACGTACTGGTTAATTTGAAAACTCTCCAGCATACTTCTTGGAACAAGCCAGGTACCTGTGCCCACGCATAGAGGAGTATATAGAAACATGGTGGAATCCCAGCTGATGAAGCAAAGGATTCTTAAAGGAATGAGATGACCATGCGGATCCTGTTTAATTCTCTGAAACAGAATCCGCACTTTTCACCTGCCAAACACATGCCCACTACTCTTCTCTGGGGATAATAAAAACAAACCAGCGATCTGACAGAGGGCCTGAACACCCATCCTGACCGACCCCACAAAACAAAAAAGTACCCTCCAGCTACTAATTATAATGCCAATTTGCAAAATTTCCCTGCATTTTTAAACAATGGAGAAATGATGGTGGGATGATACTTAGAAGAATGGCTTCTTGTCAGTCTCCACTGACAAAAATAGGCAACACCAAGTCAGCTACGCCTCAGCATAGTTATGTCCGTAGCAGCCATATTTGGTTTCAGTAGGCACATACACACGTTATCACAATTATGGTGAAACGCTGAAAACCTGTAAAGGATTGTCAACATACTGGTTAATTGAAAAGCTCTGAGGCATACTTCTTGGAACTAGCCAGTTTCCTGTGCCCACGCATAGACAAGTATATAGAACCATGGTGGATTCCCAGCTCATGAAGCAAAGGATTCTTAAAGGAACGGGATTACCATGCGGATCCTGTTTAATTCTCTGAAACAGATCCGCAGTTTTCCCCTGCTATACTAATACCCACTTCTCCTCTCTGGGGATAATAATAACCAACCGGGAAACTGACAGAGGGCCTGACCACCACATCCACACCGACCCCACAGGAAAAAAAAAAAAAAAAAAAAAACACCGTAGCCTCCAGCTACTAATTATAATGCTGACTTGCAAAATTTTCCTGCATTTTTAAACAATGGAAAAATGATTGTGAGATGATACTTACAAGAATGGATTCTTGTCAGTGTCCACTAACAAAAATAGGCAACAGCAAGTCAGCTACGCCTCAGCATAGTTATGTCTGTCGCAGCCTTCTTGGGTTTCAGGAGACACAAACAAAGGTTCTCACAATTATGGTGAAACGCTGAACACCTGCAAATAATTTTCAACGTAGTGGTTAATTGAAAAGCTCTGCGGCATACTTCTTGGAACAAGCCAGTTACCTGTTCCCACGCAAAGAGGAGTATAGAGAACCATGGTGGATTTCCAGCTGATGATGTAAAGGATTATTAAAGGAACGGAATGACCATGGGGATCATCGTTAATTCTCTGAAACAGAATCCACCCTTTTCACCTGCCAAACACATGCCCACTTCTCCTCTCTGGGGATAATAAAAACTAACCAGCGAACTGAGAGAGGGCCTGAACGCCCCCCCCATCCACATGGACCACACACAAAAAAAAAACCGTACCCTCCAGCTACTAATTATAATGCTAACTTGCGAAATGTCCCTGCATTTTAAAACAATGGAAAAATGGTGGTGGGATGATACTTAGAAGAATGGCTTCTTGTCAGTCTCCACTAACAAAAATAGGCAACACCAAGTCAGCTACGCCTCAGCATAGTTATGTCCGTCGCAGCCTTCTTGGGTTTCAGGAGGCACAAACACACGTTATCACAATTATGGTGAAACGCTGAACACCTGCAAATAATTTTCAACGTAGTGGTTAATTGAAAAGCTCTGCGGCATACTTCTTGGAACAAGGCAGTTACCTGTTCCCACGCAAAGAGGAGTATAGAGAACCATGGTGGATTTCCAGCTGATGAAGTAAAGGATTATTAAAGGAACGGGATGACCATGGGGATCATCGTTAATTCTCTGAAACAGAATCCGCCCTTTTCACCTGCCAAACACATGCCCACTTCTCCTCTCTGGGGATAATAAAAACTAACCAGCGAACTGACAGAGGGCCTGACCACCCCCCATCCACATCGACCACACACAAAAAAAAAAAACCGTACCCTCCAGCTACTAATTATAATGCTAACTTGCAAAATTTCCCTGCATTTTAAAACAATGGAAAAATGGTGGTGGGATGATACTTAGAAGAATGGCTTCTTGTCAGTCTCCACTAACAAAAATAGGCAACACCAAGTCAGCTACGCCTCAGCATAGTTATGTCCGTCGCAGCCTTCTTGGGTTTCAGGAGGCACAAACAAACGTTATCACAATTATGGTGAAACGCTGAACATCTGCAAATAATTTTTAACGTAGTGGTTAATTGAAAAGTTCTGCGGCATACTTCTTGGAACAAGCCAGTTACCTGTTCCCACGCTAAGAGGAGTATATAGAACCATGGTGGATTTCCAGCTGATGAAGTAAAGGATTATTAATGGAACGGGACGACCATGGGGATCATCGTTAATTCTCTGAAACAGAAACCGCCCTTTTCACCTGCCAAACACATGCCCACTTCTCCTCTCTGGGGATAATAAAAACTAACCAGCGAACTGACAGAGGGCCTGACGCCCACCATCCACATCGACCACACACAAAAAAAAAAACCGTACCCTCAAGCTACTAATTATAATGCTAACTTGCAAAATTTCCCTGCATTTTAAAACAATGGAAAAATGGTGTTGGGATCATACTTAGAAGAATGGCTTCTTGTCAGTATCCACTAACAAAAATAGGCAACACCAAGTCAGCTACTCCTCAGCATAGTTATGTCCGTCGCAGCCTTCTAGGGTTTCAGGAGGCACAAACAAAGGTTCTCACAATTATGGTAAAACGCTGAACACCTGCAAATAATTTTCAACGTAGTGGTTAATTGAAAAGCTCTGCTTCATACTTCTTGGAACAAGCCAGTTACCTGTTCCCACGCAAAGAGGAGTATAGAGAACCATGGTGGATTTCCAGCTGATGAAGTAAAGGATTATTAAAGGAACGGGATGACCATGGTGATCATCGTTAATTCTCTGAAACAGAATCGGCCCTTTTCACCTGCCAAACACATGCCCACTTCTCCTCTCTAGGGATAATAAAAACTAACCAGCGAACTGACAGAGGGCCTGACCCCCCCATCCACATCGACCACACACAAAAAGAAAAAACGTACCCTCCAGCTACTAATTATAATGCTAACTTGCAAAATTTCCCTGCATTTTAAAACAATCTAAAAATGGTGGTGGGATCATACTTAGAAGAATGGCTTCTTGTCTGTCTCCACTAACAAAAATAGGCAACACCAAGTCAGCTACTCCTCAGCATAGTTATGTCCGTCGCAGCCTTCTTGGGTTTCAGGAGGGACATACAAACTTTATCAAAATTATGGTGAAACGCTGAAAACCTGCAAATAATTTTCAACGTACTGGTTAATTTGAAAACTCTCCAGCATAATTCTTGGAACAAGCCAGGTACCTGTGCCCACGCATAGAGGAGTATGTAGAAACATGGTGGAATCTCAGCTGATGAAGCAAAGGATTCTTAAAGGAATGAGATGACCATGGGGATCCTGTTTAATTCTCTGAAACAGAATCCGCACTTTTCACCTGCCAAACACATGCCCACTACTCTTCTCTGGGGATAATAAAAACAAACCAGCGATCTGACAGAGGGCCTGAACACCCATCCTGACCGACCCCACAAAACAAAAAAGTACCCTCCAGCTACTAATTATAATGCCAATTTGCAAAATTTCCCTGCATTTTTAAACAATGGAGAAATGATGGTGGTATGATACTTAGAAAAATGGCTTCTTCTCAGTCTCCACTGACAAAAATAGGCAACACCAAGTCAGCTACGCCTCAGCATAGTTATGTCCGTAGCAGCCATATTTGGTTTCAGTAGGCACATACACACGTTATCACAATTATGGTGAAACGCTGAAAACCTACAAGGATTGTCAACATACTTGTTAATTGAAAAGCTCTGAGGCATACTTCTTGGAACTAGCCAGTTTCCTGTGCCCACGCATAGACAAGTATATAGAACCATGGTGGATTCCCAGCTCATGAAGCAAAGGATTCTTAAAGGAACGGGATTACCATGCGGATCCTGTTTAATTCTCTGAAACAGATCCGCAGTTTTCACCTGCCATACTAATACCCACTTCTCCTCTCTGGGGATAATAAAAACCAACCGGGGAACTGACAGAGGGCCTGACCAACACATCCACACCGACCCCACACGAAAAAAAATAAAAAACACCGTAGCCTCCAGCTACTAATTATAATGCTAACTTACAAAATTCTCCTGCATTTTTAAACAATGGAAAAATGATGGTGAGATGATACTTACAAGAATGGATTCTTGTCAGTCTCCACTAACAAAAATAGGCAAAACCAAGTCAGCTACGCCTCAGCATAGTTATGTCCGTCGCAGCCTTCTTGGGTTTCAGGAGGCACAAACAAACGTTATCACAATTATGGTGAAACGCTGAACACCTGCAAATAATTTTCAACGTACTGGTTAATTGAAAAGCTCTGCGGCATACATCATGGAACAAGCCAGTTACCTGTTCCCACGCAAAGAGGAGTATATAGAACCATGGTTGATTTCCAGCTGATGAAGTAAAGGATTATTAAAGGAACGGAATGACCATGGGGATCATCGTTAATTCTCTGAAACAGAATGCGCCCTTTTCACCTGCCAAACACATGCCCACTTCTCCTCTCTGGGGATAATAAAAACTAACCAGCGAACTGACAGAGGGCCTGACCCCCACCATACACATCGACCAGACACAAAAAAAAAAAAAAAACCGTACCCTCCAGCTACTAATTATGATGCTAACTTGCAAAATTTCCCTGCATTTTAAAACAATGGAAAAATGGTGGTCGGATGATACTTAGAAGAATGGCTTTTTGTCAGTCTCCACTAACAAAAATAGGCAACACCAAGTCAGCTACTCCTCAGCATAGTTATGTCCGTCGCAGCCTTCTTGGGTTTCAGGAGTCACAAACAAACGTTATCACAATTGTGGTGAAATGCTGAACACCTGCAAATAATTTTCAACGTAGTGGTTAATTGAAAAGCTCTGCGGCATACTTCTTGGAACAAGCCAGTTACCTGTTCCCACGCAAAGAGGAGTATAGAGAACCATGGTGGATTTCCAGCTGATGAAGTAAAGGATTATTAAAGGAACGGGATGACCATGGGGATCATCGTTAATTCTCTGAAACAGAAACCGCCCTTTTCACCTGCCAAACACATGCCCACTTCTCCTCTCTGGGGATAATAAAAACTAACCAGCGAACTGACAGAGGGTCTGACCCCCCCCACATCCATATTGACCACACACAAAAAAAAAACCGTAACCTCCAGCTACTAATTATAATGCTAACTTGCAAAATTTCCCTGCATTTTAAAACAATGGAAAAATGGTTGTGGGATCATACTTAGAAGAATGGCTTCTTGTCTGTCTCCACTAACAAAAATAGGCAACACCAAGTCAGCTACTCCTCAGCATAGTTATGTCCGTCGCAGCCTTCTTGGGTTTCAGGAGGGACATACAAACGTTATCAAAATTATGGTGAAACGCTGAAAACCTGCAAATAATTTTCAACGTACTGGTTAATTTGAAAACTCTCCAGCATACTTCTTGGAACAAGCCAGGTACCTGTGCCCACGCATAGAGGAGTATATAGAAACATGGTGGAATCCCAGCTGATGAAGCAAAGGATTCTTAAAGGAATGAGATGACCATGCGGATCCTGTTTAATTCTCTGAAACAGAATCCGCACTTTTCACCTGCCAAACACATGCCCACTACTCTTCTCTGGGGATAATAAAAACAAACCAGCGTTCTGACAGAGGGCCTGAACACCCATCCTGACCGACCCCACAAAACAAAAAAGTACCCTCCAGCTACTAATTATAATGCCAGTTTGCAAAATTTCCCTGCATTTTTAAACAATGGAGAAATGATGGTGGTATGATACTTAGAAGAATGGCTTCTTTTCAGTCTCCACTGACAAAAATAGGCAACACCAAGTCAGCTACGCCTCAGCATAGTTATGTCCGTAGCAGCCATATTTGGTTTCAGTAGGCACATACACACGTTATCACAATTATGGTGAAACGCTGAAAACCTGCAAAGGATTCTCAACATACTGGTTCATTTAAAAGCTCTGAGGCATACTTCTTGGAACTAGCCAGTTTCCTGTGCCCACGCATAGACAAGTATATAGAACCATGGTGGATTCCCAGCTCATGAAGCAAAGGATTCTTAAAGGAACGGGATTACCATGGGGATCCTGTTTAATTCTCTGAAACAGATCTGCAGTTTTCACCTGCCATACTAATACCCACTTGTCCTCTCTGGGGATAACAAAAACCAACCCGGGAACTGACAGAGGGCCTGACCAACACATCCACACCGACCCCACAGCAAAAAAAAAAAAAAAAAAAAAACCACCGTAGCCTCCAGCTACTAATTATAATGCTAACTTGCAAAATTATCCTGCATTTTTAAACAATGGAAAAATGATGGTGAGATGATACTTACAAGAATGGATTCTTGTCAGTCTCCACTAACAAAAATAGGCAAAACCAAGTCAGCTACGCCTCAGCATAGTTATGTCCGTCGCAGCCTTCTTGGGTTTCAGGAGGCACAAAGGTTCTCAAAATTATGGTGAAACGCTGAACACCTGCAAATAATTTTCAACGTAGTGGTTAATTGAAAAGCTCTGCGGCATACTTCTTGGAACAAGGCAGTTACCTGTTCCCACGCAAAGAGGAGTATAGAGAACCATGGTGGATTTCCAGCTGATGAAGTAAAGGATTATTAAAGGAACCGGATGACCATGGGGATCATCGTTAATTCTCTGAAACAGAATCCGCCCTTTTCACCTGCCAAACACATGCCCACTTCTCCTCTCTGGGGATAATAAAAACTAACCAGCGAACTGACAGAGGGCCTGACCCCCACCATCCACATCGATCACACACAAAAAAAAAACCGTACCCTACAGCTACTAATTATAATGCTAACTTGCAAAATTTCCCTGCATTTTAAAACAATGGAAAAATGGTGGTGGGATGATACTTAGAAGAATGGCTTCTTGTCTGTCTCCACTAACAAAAATAGGCAACACCAAGTCAGCTACTCCTCAGCATAGTTATGTCCGTCGCAGCCTTCTTGGGTTTCAGGAGGCACAAACACACGTTATCACAATTATGGTGAAACGCTGAACACCTGCAAATAATTTTCAACGTACTGGTTAATTGAAAAGCTCTGCGGCATACTTCTTAGAACAAGGCAGTTACCTGTTCCCACGCAAATAGGAGTATAGAGAACCATGGTGGATTTCCAGCTGATGATTAAAGGATTATTAAAGGAACGGGATGACCATGGGGATCATCGTTAATTCTCTGAAACAGAATCCGCCCTTTTCACCTGCCAAACACATGCCCACTTCTCCTCTCTGGGGATAATAAAAACTAACCAGCGAACTGACAGAGGGCCTGACCCCCCCCCATCCACATCGACCACACACACACAAAAAAAAAAACCGTAACCTCCAGCTACTAATTATAATGCTAACTTGCAAAATTTCCCTGCATTTTAAAACAATGGAAAAATGGTGGTGGGATGATACTTAGAAGAATGGCTTCTTGTCAGTCTCCACTAACAAAAATAGGCAACACCAAGTCAGCTACGCCTCAGCATAGTTATGTCCGTCGCAGCCTTCTTGGGTTTCAGGAGGCACAAACAAACGTTATCACAATTATGGTGAAACGCTGAACATCTGCAAATAATTTTTAACGTAGTGGTTAATTGAAAAGCTCTGCGGCATACTTCTTGGAACAAGCCAGTTACCTGTTCCCACGCAAAGAGGAGTATATAGAACCATGGTGGATTTCCAGCTGATGAAGTAAAGGATTATTAATGGAACGGGATGTCCATGGGGATCATCGTTAATTCTCTGAAACAGAAACCGCCCTTTTCACCTGCCAAACACATGCCCAATTCTCCTCTCTGGGGATAATAAAAACTAACCAGCGAACTGACAGAGGGCCTGACCCCACCATCCACATCGACCACACAAAAAAAAAAAACCGTACCCTCAAGCTACTAATTATAATGCTAACTTGCAAAATTTCCCTGCATTTTAAAACAATGGAAAAATGGTGGTGGGATCATACTTAGAAGAATGGCTTCTTGTCAGTATCCACTAACAAAAATAGGCAACACCAAGTCAGCTACTCCTCAGCATAGTTATGTCCGTCGCAGTCTTCTAGGGTTTCAGGAGGCACAAACAAAGGTTCTCACAATTATGGTAAAACGCTGAACACCTGCAAATAATTTTCAACGTAGTGGTTAATTGAAAAGCTCTGCTTCATACTTCTTCGAACAAGCCAGTTACCTGTTCCCACGCAAACAGGAGTATATAGAACCATGGTGGATTTCCAGCTGATGAAGTAAAGGATTATTAAAGGAACGGGATGACCATGGGGATCATCGTTAATTCTCTGAAACAGAATCGGCCCTTTTCACCTGCCAAACACATGCCCACTTCTCCTCTCTGGGGATAATAAAAACTAAACAGCGAACTGACAGAGGGCCTGACCCCCCCATCCACATCGACCACACACAAAAAAAAAATAAATGTACCCTCCAGCTACTAATTATAATGCTAACTTGCAAAATTTCCCTGCATTTTAAAACAATGGAAAAATGGTGGTGGGATCATACTTAGAAGAATGGCTTCTTGTCTGTCTCCACTAACAAAAATAGGCAACACCAAGTCAGCTACTCCTCAGCATAGTTAAGTCCGTCGCAGCCTTCTTGGGTTTCAGGAGGGACATACAAACGTTATCAAAATTATGGTGAAACGCTGAAAACCTGCAAATAATTTTCAACGTACTGGTTAATTTGAAAACTCTCCAGCATAATTCTTGGAACAAGCCAGGTACCTGTGCCCACGCATAGAGGAGTATATAGAAACATGGTGGAATCTCAGCTGATGAAGCAAAGGATTCTTAAAGGAATGAGATGACCATGGGGATCCTGTTTAATTCTCTGAAACAGAATCCGCACTTTTCACCTGCCAAACACATGCCCACTACTCTTCTCTGGGGATAATAAAAACAAACCAGCGATCTGACAGAGGGCCTGAACACCCATCCTGACCGACCCCACAAAACAAAAAAGTACCCTCCAGCTACTAATTATAATGCCAATTTGCAAAATTTCCCTGCATTTTTAAACAATGGAGAAATGATGGTGGTATGATACTTAGAAGAATGGCTTCTTCTCAGTCTCCACTGACAAAAATAGGCAACACCAAGTCAGCTACGCCTCAGCATAGTTATGTCCGTAGCAGCCATATTTGGTTTCAGTAGGCACATACACACGTTATCACAATTATGATGAAACGCTGAAAAC
Source organism: Eulemur rufifrons (assembly GCF_041146395.1). NCBI lineage: Eukaryota > Metazoa > Chordata > Mammalia > Primates > Lemuridae > Eulemur > Eulemur rufifrons. The sequence continues at coordinate 1,086,696 of NW_027182824.1, read as the reverse complement.
CTGCAAAGGATTGTCAACATACTTGTTAATTGAAAAGCTCTGAGGCATACTTCTTGGAACTAGCCAGTTTCCTGTGCCCACGCATAGACAAGTATATAGAACCATGGTGGATTCCCAGCTCATGAAGCAAAGGATTCTTAAAGGAACGGGATTACCATGCGGATCCTGTTTAATTCTCTGAAACAGATCCGCAGTTTTCACCTGCCATACTAATACCCACTTCTCCTCTCTGGGGATAATAAAAACCAACCGGGAAACTGACAGAGGGCCTGACCAACACATCCACACCGACCCCACACGAAAAAAAAAAAAAAACACCGTAGCCTCCAGCTACTAATTATAATGCTAACTTACAAAATTCTCCTGCATTTTTAAACAATGGAAAAATGATGGTGAGATGATACTTACAAGAATGGATTCTTGCCAGTCTCCACTAACAAAAATAGGCAAAACCAAGTCAGCTACGCCTCAGCATAGTTATGTCCGTCGCAGCCTTCTTGGGTTTCAGGAGGCACAAACAAACGTTATCACAATTATGGTGAAACGCTGAACACCTGCAAATAATTTTCAACGTAATGGTTAATTGAAAAGGTCTGCAGCATACTTCTTGGAACAAGCCAGTTACCTGTTCCCACGCAAAGAGGAGTATAGAGAACCATGGTGGATTTCCAGCTGATGAAGTAAAGGATTATTAAAGGAACGGGATGACCATGGGGATCATCGTTACTTCTCTGAAACAGAATCCGCCCTTTTCACCTGCCAAACACATGCCCACTTCTCCTCTCTGGGGATAATAAAAACTAACCAGCGAACTGACAGAGGGCATCACCCCCACCATCCACATCGACCACACAAAAAAAAAAACCGTACCCTCCAGCTACTAATTATAATGCTAACTTGCAAAATTTCCCTGCATTTTAAAACAATGGAAAAATGGTGGTGGGATGATACTTAGAAGAATGGCTTCTTGTCAGTCTCCACTAACAAAAATAGGCAACACCAAGTCAGCTACTCCTCAGCATACTTATGTCCGTCGTAGCCTTCTTGGGTTTCAGGAGGCACAAACAAAGGTTCTCACAATTATGGTGAAACGCTGAACACCTGCAAATAATTTTCAACGTAGTGGTTAATTGAAAAGCTCTGCGGCATACTTCTTGGAACAAGGCAGTTACCTGTTCCCACGCAAAGAGGAGTATAGAGAACCATGGTGGATTTCCAGCTGATGAAGTAAAGGATTATTAAAGGAACGGGATGACCATGGGGATCATCGTTAATTCTCTGAAACAGAATCCGCCCTTTTCACCTGCCAAACACATGCCCACTTCTCCTCTCTGGGGATAATAAAAACTAACCAGCGAACTGACAGAGGGCCTGACCCCCCCCCATCCACATCGACCACACACACAAAAAAAACCGTACCCTCCAGCTACTAATTATAATGCTAACTTGCAAAATTTCCCTGCATTTTAAAACAATGGAAAAATGGTGGTGGGATGATACTTAGAAGAATGGCTTCTTGTCAGTCTCCACTAACAAAAATAGGCAACACCAAGTCAGCTACTCCTCAGCATAGTTATGTCCGTCGCATCCTTCTTGGGTTTCAGGAGGCACAAACACACGTTATCACAATTATGGTGAAACGCTGAACACCTGCAAATAATTTTCAACGTACTGGTTAATTGAAAAGCTCTGCGGCATACTTCTTGGAACAAGCCAGTTACCTGTTCCCAGGTAAACAGGAGTATATAGAACCATGGTGGATTTCCAGCTGATGAAGTAAAGGATTATTAAAGGAACGGGATGACCATGGGGATCATCGTTAATTCTCTGAAACAGAATCCGCCCTTTTCACCTGCCAAACACATGCCCACTTCTCCTCTCTGGGGATAATAAAAACTAACCAGCGAACTGACAGAGGGTCTGACCCCCACCATCCACATCGACCACACACAAAAAAAAAACCGTACCTTCCAGCTACTAATTATAATGCTAACTTGCAAAATTTCGCTGCATTTTAAAACAATGCAAAAATGGTGGTGGGATGATACTTAGAAGAAAGGCTTCTTGTCAGTCTCCACTAACAAAAATAGGCAAAACCAAGTCAGCTACTCCTCAGCATAGTTATGTCCGTCGCAGCCTTCTTGGGTTTCAGGAGGCACAAACACACGTTATCACAATTATGGTGAAACGCTGAACACCTGCAAATAATTTTCAACGTACTGGTTAATTGAAAAGCTCTGCGGCATACTTCTTGGAACAAGCCAGTTACCTGTTCCCACGCAAAGAGGAGTATATAGAACCATGGTGGATTTCCAGCTGATGAAGTAAAGTATTATTAAAGGAACGGGATGACCATGGGGATCATCGTTAATTCTCTGAAACAGAATCCGCCCTTTTCACCTGCCAAACACATGCCCACTTCTCCTCTCTGGGGATAATAAAAACTAACCAGTGAACTGACAGAGGGCCTGACCCCCCCATCCACATCGACCACACACAAAAAAAAAAAAAAAACCGTACCCTCCAGCTACTAATTATAATGTTAACTTGCAAAATTTCCCTGCATTTTAAAACAATGGAAAAATGGTGGGGGGATGATACTTAGAAGAATGGCTTCTTGTCAGGCTCCACTAACAAAAATAGGCAACACCAAGTCAGCTACTCCTCAGAATAGTTATGTCTGTCGCAGCCTTCTTGGGTTTCAGGAGGGACATACAAACGTTATCAAAATTATGGTGAAACGCTGAAAAACTGCAAATAATTTTCAACGTACTGGTTAATTTGAAAACTCTCCAGCATAATTCTTGGAACAAGCCAGGTACCTGTGCCCACACATAGAGGAGTATATAGAAACATGGTGGAATCCCAGCTGATGAAGCAAAGGATTCTTAAAGGAATGAGATGACCATGCGGATCCTGTTTAATTCTCTGAAACAGAATCTGCACTTTTCACCTGCCAAACACATGCCCACTACTCTTCTCTGGGGATAATAAAAACAAACCAGCGATCTGACAGAGGGCCTGAACACCCATCCTGACCGACCCCACAAAACAAAAAAGGACCCTCCAGCTACTAATTATAATGCCAATTTGCAAAATTTCCCTGCATTTTTAAACAATGGAGAAATAATGGTGGGATGATACTTAGAAGAATGGCTTCTTGTCAGTCTCCACTGACAAAAATAGGCAACACCAAGTCAGCTACGCCTCAGCATAGTTATGTCCGTAGCAGCCATATTAGGTTTCAGTAGGCACATACACACGTTATCACAATTATGGTGAAACGCTGAAAACCTGCAAAGGATTGTCAACATACTGGTTAATTGAAAAGCTCTGAGGCATACTTCTTGGAACTAGCCAGTTTCCTGTGCCCACGCATAGACAAGTATATAGAACCATGGTGGATTCCCAGTTCATGAAGCAAAGGATTCTTAAAGGAACGGGATTACCATGCGGATCCTGTTTAATTCTCTGAAACAGATCCGCAGTTTTCACCTGCCATACTAATACCCACTTCTCCTCTCTGGGGATAATAAAAACCAACCGGGGAACTGACAGAGGGCCTGACCAACACATCCACACCGACCCCACAGGAAAAAAAAAAAAAAAAAAACACCTTAGCCTCCAGCTACTAATTATAATGCTAACTTGCAAAATTTCCCTGCATTTTTAAACAATGGAAAAATGATGGTGAGATGATACTTACAAGAATGGATTCTTGTCAGTCTCCACTAACAAAAATAGGCAAAACCAAGTCAGCTACGCCTCAGCATAGTTATGTCCGTCGCAGCCTTCTTGGGTTTCAGGAGGAACAAACAAACGTTATCACAATTATGGTGAAACGCTGAACACCTGCAAATAATTTTCAACGTAGTGGTTAATTGAAAAGCTCTGCGGCATACTTCTTGGAACAAGCCAGTTACCTGTTCCCACGCAAACAGGAGTATATAGAACCATGGTGGATTTCCAGCTGATGAAGTAAAGGATTATTAAAGGAACGGGATGACCATGCGGATCATCGTTAATTCTCTGAAACAGAATCCGCCCTTTTCACCTGCCAAACACATGCCCACTTCTCCTCTCTGGGGAAAATAAAAACTAACCAGCGAACTGACAGAGGGCCTGACCCCCCCCCCATCCACATCGACCAGACACACAAAAAAAACACCGCACCCTCCAGCTACTAATTATAATGCTAACTTGCAAAATTTCCCTGCATTTTAAAACAATGCAAAAATGGTGGTGGGATGATACTTAGAAGAATGGCTTCTTGTCAGTCTCCACTAACAAAAATAGGCAACACCAAGTCAGCTACTCCTCAGCATAGTTATGTCCGTCGCAGCCTTCTTGGGTTTCAGGAGGCACAAACAAAGGTTCTCACAATTATGGTGAAACGCTGAACACCTGCAAATAATTTTCAACATAGTGGTTAATTGAAAAGCTCTGGGGCATACTTCTTGGAACAAGCCAGTTACCTGTTCCCACGCAAAGAGGAGTACAGAGAACCATGGTGGATTTCCAGCTGATGAAGTAAAGGATTATTAAAGGAACGGGATGACCATGGGGATCATCGTTAATTCTCTGAAACTGAATCCTTCCTTTTCACCTGCTAAACACATGCCCACTTCTCCTCTCTGGGGATAATAAAAACTAACCAGCGAACTGACAGAGGGCCTCACCCCCCCATCCACATCGACCACACACAAAAAAAAAACCGTACCCTCCAGCTACTAATTATAATGCTAACTTGCAAAATTTCCCTGCATTTTAAAACAATGGAAAAATGGTGGTGGGATGATACTTAGAAGAATGGCTTCTTGTCAGTCTCCACTAACAAAAATAGGCAACACCAAGTCAGCTACTCCTCAGCATAGCTATGTCCATCGCAGCATTCTTGGGTTTCAGGAGGCACAAACAAACGTTATCACAATTATGGTGAAACGCTGAAAACCTGCAAAGGATTGTCAACATACTGGTTAATTGAAAAGCTCTGAGGCATACTTCTTGGAACAAGCCAGTTACCTGTTCCCACGCAAAGAGGAGTATATAGAACCATGGTGGATTCCCAGCTCATGAAGCAAAGGATTCTTAAAGGAACGGGATTACCATGCGGATCCTGTTTAATTCTCTGAAACAGATCCGCAGTTTTCACCTGCCATACTAATACCCACTTCTCCTCTCTGGGGATAATAAAAACAAACCAGCGAACTGACAGAGGGCCTGACCAACACATCCACACCGACCCCACAGGAAAAAAAAAAAAAAAAAAAACACCGTAGCCTCCAGCTACTAATTATAATGCTAACTTGCAAAATTTTCCTGCATTTTTAAACAATGGAAAAATGATGGTGAGATGATACTTAGAAGAATGGATACTTGTCAGACTCCACTAACAAAAATAGGCAAAACCAAGTCAGCTACTCCTCAGCATAGTTATGTCCGTCGCAGCCTTCTTGGGTTTCAGGAGGCACAAACAAAGGTTCTCACAATTATGGTGAAACGCTGAACATCTGCAAATAATTTTCAACGAAGTGGTTAATTGAAAAGCTCTGTGGCATACTTCTTGGAACAAGGCAGTTACTTGTTCCCACGCAAAGAGGAGTATATAGAACCATGGTGGATTTCCAGCTGATGAAGTAAAGGATTATTAAAGGAACGGGATGACCATGGGGATCATCCTTAATTCTCTGAAACAGAATCCGCCCTTTTCACCTGCCAAACATATGCCCACTTCTCCTCTCTGGGGATAATAAGAACTAACCAGCGAACTTACAGAGGGCCTGACCCCCCCCATCCACATCGACCAGACACACAAAAAAAAACCGTACCCTCCAGCTACTAATTATAATGCTAACTTGCAAAATTTCCTACATTTTAAAACAATGGAAAAATGGTGGTGGGATCATACTTAGAAGAATGGCTTCTTGTCTGTCTCCACTAACAAAAATAGGCAACACCACGTCCGCTACTCCTCAGCATAGTTATGTCCGTCGCAGCCTTCTTGGGTTTCAGGAGGGACATACGAACGTTATCAAAATTATGGTGAAACGCTGAAAACCTGCAAATAATTTTCAACGTACTGGTTAATTTGAAAACTCTCCAGGATAATTCTTGGAACAAGCTAGGTACCTGTGCCCACGCATAAAGGAGTATATAGAAACATGGTGGAATCCCAGCTGATGAAGCAAAGGATTCTTAAAGGAATAAGATGACCATGCGGATCCTGTTTAATACTCTGAAACAGAATCCGCACTTTCCACCTGCCAAACACATGCCCACTACTCTTCTCTGGGGATAATAAAAACTAACCAGCGACCTGACAAAGGGCCTGAACACCCATCCTGACCGACCCCACAAAACAAAAAAGGACCCTCCAGCTACTAATTATAATGCCAATTTGCAAAATTTCCCTGCATTTTAAAACAATGGAGAAATGATGGTGGGATCATACTTAGAAAAATGGCTTCTTGTCAGTCTCCACTGACAAAAATAGGCAACACCAAGTCAGCTACCCCTCAGCATAGTTATGTCCGTAGCAGCCATATTTGGTTTCAGTAGGCACATACACACGTTATGACAATTATGGTCAAACGCTGAACACCTGCAAAGGATTTTGAACATACTGGTTCATTGAAAAGCTCTGAGGCATACTTCTTGGAACAAGCCAGTTACCTGTTCCCACGCAAAGAGGAGTATATAGAACCATGGTGGATTCCCAGCTCATGAAGCAAAGGATTATTAAAGGAACGGGATTACCATGCGGATCCTGTTTAATTCTGTGAAACAGATCCGCAGTTTTCACCTGCCATACTAATACCCACTTCTCCTCTCTGGAGATAATAAAAACAAACCAGCGAACTGACAGAGGGCCTGACCAACACATCCAAAACGACCCCACAGGAAAAAAAAAAAAAACACCGTAGCCTCCAGCTACTAATTAAAATGCTAACTTGCAAAATTTCCCTGCATTTTAAAACAATGGAAAAATGGTGGTGGGATGATACTTAGAAGAATGGCTTCTTGTCTGTCTCCACTAACAAAAATAGGCAAAACCAAGTCAGCTACTCCTCAGCATAGTTATGTCCGTCGCAGCCTTCTTGGGTTTCAGGAGGCACTAACAAAGGTTCTCACAATTATGGTGAAACGCTGAACACCTGCAAATAATTTTCAATGTAGTGGTTAATTGAAAAGCTCTGCGGCATACTTCTTGGAACAAGGCAGTTACCTGATCCCACGCAAAGAGGAGTATATAGAACCATGGTGGATTTCCAGCTGATGAAGTAAAGGATTATTAAAGGAACAGGAAGACCATGGGGATCATCGTTAATTCTCTGAAACAGAATCCGCCCTTTTCACCTGCCAAACACATGCCCACTTCTCCTCTCTGGGGATAATAAAAACTAACCAGCGAACTGACAGAGGGCCTGACCCCCACCATCCACATCGACCACACACAAAAAAAAACCGTACCCTCCAGCTACTAATTATAATGCTAACTTGCGAAATTTCCCTGCATTTTAAAACAATGGAAAAATGGTGGTGGGATGATTCTTAGAAGAATGGCTTCTTGTCAGTCTCCACTAAAAAAAATAGGCAACACCAAGTCAGCTACTCCTCAGCATAGTTATGTCCGTCGCAGCCTTCTTGGGTTTCAGGAGGCACAAACAAAGGTTCTCACAATTATGGTGAAACGCTGAACACCTTCAAATAATTTTCAACGTAGTGGTTAATTGAAAAGCTCTGCGGCGTACTTCTTGGAAAAAGGCAGTTACCTGTTCCCACGCCAAGAGGAGTATAGAGAACCATGGTGGATTTCCAGCTGATGAAGTAAAGGATTATTAAAGGAAAGGGATGACCATGGGGATAATCGTTAATTCTCTGAAACTGAATCCGCCCTTTTCACATGCCAAACACATGCCGACTTCTCCTCTCTGGGGATAATAAAAACTAACCAGCGAATTGACAGAGGGCCTGACCCCCCCCATCCACATCGACCACAAACACAAAAAAAAACCGTACCCTCCAGCTACTAATTATAATGCCAATTTGCAAAATTTCCCTGCATTTGTAAACAATGGAGAAATGATGGTGGGATCATACTTAGAAGAATGGCTTCTTCTCAGTCTCCACTGACAAAAATAGGCAACACCAAGTCAGCTACGCCTCAACATAGTTATGTCCGTAGCAGCCATATTTGGTTTCAAAAGGCACATACACACGTTATCACAATTATGGTGAAACGCTGAAAACCTGCAAAGGATTGTCAACATACTGGTTAATTGAAAAGCTCTGAGGCATACTTCTTGGAACTAACCAGTTACCTATTCCCACGCAAAGAGGAGTATATAGAACCATGGTGGATTCCCAGCTCATGAAGCAAAGGATTCTTAAAGGAACGGGATTACCATGCGGATCCTGTTTAATTCTCTGAAACAGATCCGCAGTTTTCACCTGCCATACTAATACCCACTTCTCCTCTCTGGGGATAATAAAAACAAACCAGCGAACTGACAGAGGGCCTGACCAACACATCCACACCGACCCCACAAAAAAAAAAAAAAAAAAAACACCGTAGCCTCCAGCTACTAATTATAATGCTAACTTGCAAACTTTCCTGCATTTTTAAACAATGGAAAAATGGTGGTGAGATGATACTTAGAAGAATGGATTCTTGTCAGTCTCCACTAACAAAAACAGGCAAAACCAAGTCAGCTACGCCTAAGCATAGTTATGTCCGTCGCAGCCTTCTTGGGTTTCAGGAGGCACAAACAAACGTTATCACAATTATGGTGAAACGCTGAAAACCTCCAAATAATTTTCAACGTACTGGTTAATTGAAAAGCTCTGCGGCATACTTCTTGGAACAAGCCAGTTACCTGTTCCCACGCAAAGAAGAGTATAGAGAACCATGGTGGATTTCCAGCTGATGAAGTAAAGGATTATTAAAGGAACGGGATGACCATGGGGATCATCGTTAATTCTCTGAAACAGAATCTGCCCTTTTCACCTGCCAAACACATGCCCACTTCTCCTCTCTGGGGATAATAAAAACTAACCAGCGAACTGACAGAGGGCCTGACCCCACCATCCACATCGACCACACAAAAAAAAGGAAAAACCGTACCCTCCAGCTACTAATTATAATGCTAACTTGCAAAATTTCCCTGTATTTTAAAACAATGGAAAAATGGTGGTGGGATGATACTTAGAAGAATGGCTTCTTGTCAGTCTCCACTGACAAAAATAGGCAACACCAAGTCAGCTACGCCTCAGCACAGTTATGTCCGTAGCAGCCATATTTGGTTTCAGTAGGCACATACACAGGTTATCACAATTGGTGAAACGCTGAAAACCTGCAAAGGATTTTCAACATACTGGTTAATTGAAAAGCTCTGAGGCATACTTCTTGGAACAAGCCAGTTTCCTGTGCCCACGCATAGAGAAGTATATAGAACCATGGTGGATTCCCAGCTCCTGAAGCAAAGGATTCTTAAAGAAACGGGATTACCATGCGGATCCTGTTTAATTCTCTGAAACAGATCCTCAGTTTTCACCTGCCATACTAATACCCCCTTCTCCTCTCTGGGGATAATAAAAACAAACCAGCGAACTGACAGAAGGCCTGACCAACACATCCACACCGACCCCACAGGAAAAAAAAAAAAAAAAACACCGTAGCCTCCAGCTACTAATTATAATGCTAACTTGCAAAACTTCCTGCATTTTTAAACAATGGAAAAATGATGGTGAGGTGATACTTAGAAGAATGGATTCTTGTCAGTCTCCACTAACAAAAATAGGCAAAACCAAGTCAGCTACGCCTCAGCATAGTTATGTCCGTCGCAGCCTTCTTGGGTTTCAGGAGGCACAAACAAACGTTATCACAATTATGGTGAAACGCTGAACACCTGCAAATAATTTTCACGTACTGGTTAATTGAAAATCTCTGCGGCATACTTCTTGGAACAAGCCAGTTACCTGTTCCCACGCAAAGAGGAGTATATAGAACCATGGTGGATTTCCAGCTGATGAAGTAAAGGATTATTAAAGGAACGGGATGACCATGGGGATCATCGTTAATTCTCTGAAACAGAATCCGCCCTTTTCACCTGCCAAACACATGCCCACTTCTCCTCTCTGGGGATAATAAAAACTAACCAGCGAACTGACAGAGGGCCTGACCCCCCCATCCACATTGACAACACACAAAAAGAAAAATCAAACCCTCCAGCTACTAATTATAATGCTAACTTGCAAAATATCCCTGCATTTTAAAACAATGGAAAAATGGTGGTGGGATGATACTTAGAAGTATGGCTTCCTGTCAGTCTCCACTAACGAAAAAAGGCAACACCAAGTCAGCTACTCCTCAGCATAGTTATGTCCGTCGCAACCTTCTTGGGTTTCAGGAGACACAAACACACGTTATCACAATTATGGTGAAACGCTGAACACCTGCAAATAATTTTCAACGTAGTGGTTAATTGAAAAGCTCTGCGGCATACTTCTTGGAACAAGCCAGTTACCTGTTCCCAAGGAAAGAGGAGTATATAGAACCATGGTGGATTTCCAGCTGATGAAGTAAAGGATTATTAAAGGAACGGGATGACCATGGGGATCATCGTTAATTCTCTGAAACAGAATCCGCCCATTTCACCTGCCAAACACATGCCCACTTCTCCTCTCTGGGGATAATAAAAACTAACCAGCGAACTGACAGAGGGCCTGACCCCCCCATCCACATCGACCACATACACAAAAAAAACCCGTACCCTCCAGCTACTAATTATAATGCTAACTTGCAAAATTTCCCTGCATTTTAAAACAATCGAAAAATGGTAGTGGGATGATACTTAGAAGAATGGCTTCTTGTCAGTCTCCACTAACAAAAATAGGCAACACCAAGTCAGCTACTCCTCAGCATAGTTATGTCCGTCGCAGCCTTCTTGGGTTTCAGGAGGCACAAACAAAGGTTCTCACAATTATGGTGAAACGCTGAACACCTGCAAATAATTTTCAACGTAGTGGTTAATTGAAAAGCTCTGCGGCATACTTCTTCGAACAAGCCAGTTACCTGTTCCCACGCAAAGAGGAGTATATAGAACCATGGTGGATTTCCAGCTGATGAAGTAAAGGATTATTAAAGGAATGGGATGACCATGGGGATCATCGTTAATTCTCTGAAACAGAATCCGCCCTTTTCACCTGCCAAACACATGCCCACTTCTCCTCTCTGGGGATAATAAAAACTAACCAGCGAACTGACAGAGGGCCTGACCCCCCCATCCACATCGACCACCCCCCAAAAAAAAACCGTACCCTCCAGCTACTAATTATAATGCTAACTTGCAAAATTTCCCTGCACTTTAAAACAATGGAAAAATGGTGGTGGGATGATACTTAGAAGAATGGCTTCTTGTCAGTCTCCACTAACAAAAATAGGCAACACCAAGTCAGCTACTCCTCAGCATAGTTATGTCCGTCGCAGCCTTCTTGGGTTTCAGGAGGCACAAACACACGTTATCACAATTATGGTGAAACACTGAACACCTGCAAATAATTTTCAACGTAGTGGTTAATTGAAAAGCTCTGCGGCATACTTCTTGGAACAAGCCAGTTACCTGTTCCCACGCAAAGAGGAGTATATAGAACCATGGTGGATTTCCAGCTGATCAAGTAAAGGATTATTAAAGGAACGGGATGACCATGGGGATCATCGTTAATTCTCTGAAACAGAATCCGCCCTTTTCACCTGCCAAACACATGCCCACTTCTCCTCTCTGGGGATAATAAAAACTAACCAGTGAACTGACAGAGGGCCTGACCCCCACCATCCACATAGACCACACAAAAAAAAAAACCGTACCCTCCAGCTACTAATTATAATGCTAACTTGCAAAATTTCCCTGCATTTTAAAACAATGGAAAAATGGTGGTGTTATCATACTTAGAAGAATGGCTTCTTGTCTGTCTCCACTAACAAAAATAGGCAACACCAAGTCAGCTACTCCTCAGCATAGTTATGTCCGTCGCAGCCTTCTTGGGTTTCAGGAGGGACATACAAACGTTATCAAAATTATGGTGAAACGCTGAACACCTGCAAATAATTTTCAACGTACTGGTTAATTTGAAAACTCTCCAGCATACTTCTTGGAACAAGCCAGGTACCTGTGCCCACGCATAGAGGAGTATATAGAAACATGGTGGAATCCCAGCTGATGAAGCAAAGGATTCTTAAAGGAATGAGATGACCATGCGGATCCTGTTTAATTCTCTGAAACAGAATCCGCACTTTTCACCTGCCAAACACATGCCCACTACTCTTCTCTGGGGATAATAAAAACTAACCAGCGAAGTGACAGAGGGCCTGACCCCCACCATCCACATCGACCACACAAAAAAAAAAGAACCGTACCCTCCAGCTACTAATTATAATGCTAACTTGCAAAATTTCCCTGCATTTTAAAACAATGGAAAAATGGTGGTGGGATGATACTTAGAAGAATGGCTTCTTGTCAGTCTCCACTAACAAAAATAGGCAACACCAAGTCAGCTACTCCTCAGCATAGTTATGTCCGTCGCAGGCTTCTTGGGTTTCAGGAGGCACAAACAAACGTTATCACAATTATGGTGAAACGCTGAACACCTGCAAATAATTTTCAACGTACTGGTTAATTGAAAATCTCTGCGGCATACTTCTTGGAACAAGCCAGTTACCTGTTCCCACGCAAAGAGGAGTATATAGAACCATGGTGGATTTCCAGCTGATGAAGTAAAGGATTATTAAAGGAACGGGATGACCATGGGGATCATCGTTAATTCTCTGAAAGAGAATCCGCCCTTTTCACCTGCCAAACATATGCCCACTTCTCCTCTCTGGGGATAATAAAAACTAACCAGCGAACTGACAGAGGGCCTGACCCCCCGATCCACATCGACAACACACAAAAAGAAAAACCGAACCCTCCAGCTACTAATTATAATGCTAACTTGCAAAATTTCCCTGCATTTTAAAACAATGGAAAAATGGTGGTGGGATGATACTTAGAAGAATGGCTTCCTGTCAGTCTCCACTAACGAAAAAAGGCGACACCAAGTCAGGTACTCCTCAGCATAGTTATGTCCGTCACAGCCTTCTTGGGTTTCAGGAGACACAAACACACGTTATCACAATTATGGTGAAACGCTGAACACCTGCAAATAATTTTCAACGTAGTGGTTAATTGAAAAGCTCTGCGGCATACTTCTTGGAACAAGCCAGTTACCTGTTCCCAAGCAAAGAGGAGTATATAGAACCATGGTGGATTTCCAGCTGATGAAGTAAAGGATTATTAAAGGAACGGGATGACCATGGGGATCATCGTTAATTCTCTGAAACAGAAACCGCCCTTTTCACCTGCTAAACACATGCCCACTTCTCCTCTCTGGGGATAATAAAAACTAACCAGCGAACTGACAGAGGGCCTGACCCCCACCATCCACATCGAACACACACACAAAAAAAAACCATACCCTCCAGCTACTAATTATAATGCTAACTTGCAAAATTTCCCTGCATTTTAAAACAATGGAAAAATGGTGGTGGGATGATACTTAGAAGAATGGCTTCTTGTCAGTCTCCACTAACAAAAATAGGCAACACCAAGTCAGCTACTCCTCAGCATAGTTATGTCCGTCGCAGCCTTCTTGGGTTTCAGGAGGCACAAACAAAGGTTCTCACAATTATGGTGAAACGCTGAACCCCTGCAAATAATTTTCAACGTAGTGGTTAATTGAAAAGCTCTGCGGCATACTTCTTGGAACAAGGCAGTTACCTGTTCCCACGCAAAGAGGAGTATAGAGAACCATGGTGGATTTCCAGCTGATGAAGTAAAGGATTATTAAAGGAACGGGATGACCATGGGGATCATCGTTAATTCTCTGAAACAGAATCCGCCCTTTTCACCTGCCAAACACATGCCCACTTCTCCTCTCTGGGGATAATAAAAACTAAACAGCGAACTGTCAGAGGGCCTGACCCCCACCATCGACATCGACCACACACACAAAAAAAACCGTACCCTCCAGCTACTAATTATAATGCTAACTTGCAAAATTTCCCTGCATTTTAAAACAATGGAAAAATGGTGGTGGGATGATACTTAGAAGAATGGCTTCTTGTCAGTCTCCACTAAGAAAAATAGGCAACACCAAGTCAGCTACTCCTCAGCATAGTTATGTCCGTCGCAGCCTTCTTGGGTTTCAGGAGGGACATACAAACGTTATCAAAATTATGGTGAAACGCTGAAAACCTGCAAATAATTTTCAACGTAGTGGTTAATTGAAAAGCTCTGCGGCATACTTCTTGGAACGAGCCAGTTACCTGTTCCCAGGTAAACAGGAGTATATAGAACCGTGGTGGATTTCCAGCTGATGAAGTAAAGGATTATTAAAGGAACGGGATGACCATGGGGATCATCGTTAATTCTCTGAAACAGAATCCGCCCTTTTCACCTGCCAAACACATGCCCACTTCTCCTCTCTGGGGATAATAAAAACTAACCAGCGAACTGACAGAGGGCCTGACCCCCACCATCCACATCGACTACACAAAAAAAAAAAAAAAACCGTACCTTCCAGCTACTAATTATAATGCTAACTTGCAAAATTTCCCTGCATTTTAAAACAATGGAAAAATGGTGGTGGGATCATACTTAGAAGAATGGCTTCTTGTCTGTCTCCACTAACAAAAATAGGCAACACCAAGTCAGCTACTCCTCAGCATAGTTATCTCCGTCGCAACCTTCTTGGGTTTCAGGAGGGACATACAAACGTTATCAAAATTATGGTGAAACGCTGAAGACCTGCAAATAATTTTCAACGTAGTAGTTAATTGAAAAGCTCTGCGATATACTTCTTGGAACAAGCCAGTTAACTGTTCCCACGCAAAGAGGAGTATATAGAACCATGGTGGAATCCCAGCTGATGAAGCAAAGGATTCTTAAAGGAATGAGATGACCATGCGGATCCTGTTTAATTCTCTGAAAGAGAATCCGTACTTTTCACCTGCCAAACACATGCCCACTACTCTTCTCTGGGGATAATAAAAACAAACCAGCGATCTGACAGAGGGCCTGAACACCCATCCTGACCGACCCCACAAAACAAAAAAGTACCCTCCAGCTACTAATTATAATGCCAATTTGCAAAATTTCCCTGCATTTTTTAAACAATGGAGAAATGATGGTGGGATGATACTTAGAAGAATGGCTTCTTGCAGTCTCCACTGACAAAAATAGGCAACACCAAGTCAGCTACGCCTCAGCATAGTTATGTCCGTAGCAGCCATATTTGGTTTCAGTAGGCACATACACACGTTATCACAATTATGGTGAAACACTGAAAACCTGCAAAGGATTGTCAACATACTGGTTCATTGAAAAGCTCTGAGGCATACTTCTTGGAACAAGAAAGTTACCTGTTCCCACGCAAAGAGGAGTATATAGAACCATGGTGGATTCCCAGCTCATGAAGCATAGGATTCTTAAAGGAACGGGATTACCATGCGGATCCTGTTTAATTCTCTGAAACAGATCCGCAGTTTTCACCTGCCATACTAATACCCACTTGTCCTCTCTGGGGATAATAAAAACAAACCAGCGAACGGACAGAGGGCCTGACCAACACATCCACACCGACACCACAGGAAAAAAAAAAAAAAGAAACACCGTAGCCTCCAGCTACTAATTATAATGCTAACTTGCAAAATTTTCCTGCTTTTTTAAACAATGGAAAAATGATGGTGAGATGATAATTACAAGAATGGATTCCTGTCAGACTCCACTAACAAAAATAGGCAAAACCAAGTCAGCTACGCCTCAGCATAGTTATGTCCGTCGCAGCCTTCTTGGGTTTCAGGAGGCACAAACACACGTTATCACAATTATGGTGAAACGCTGAACACCTGCAAATAATTTTCAACGTACTGGTTAATTGAAAAGCTCTGAGGCATACTTCTTGGAACTAGCCAGTTTCCTGTGCCCACGCATAGACAAATATATAGAACCATGGTGGATTTCCAGCTGATGAAGTAAAGGATTATTACAGGAACGGGATGACCATGGGGATCATCGTTAATTCTCTGAAACAGAATCCGCCCTTTTCACCTGCCAAACACATGCCCACTTCTCCTCTCTGGGGATAATAAAAACTAACTAGCGAACTGACAGAGGGCCTGACCCCCACATCCACATCGACCACACACACAAAAAAAAAAACGTACCCTCCAGCTACTAATTATAATGCTAACTTGCAAAATTTCCCTGCATTTTAAAACAATGGAAAAATGGTGGTGGGATGATACTTAGAAGAATGGCTTCTTGTCAGTCTCCACTAACAAAAATAGGCAACACCAAGTCAGCTACTCCTCAGCATAGTTATGTCCGTCGCAGCCTTCTTGGGTTTCAGGAGGCACAAACAAAGGTTCTCACAATTATGGTGAAACGCTGAACCCCTGCAAATAATTTTCAACGTAGTGGTTAATTGAAAAGCTCTGCGGCATACTTCTTGGAACAAGGCAGTTACCTGTTCCCACGCAAAGAGGAGTATAGAGAACCATGGTGGATTTCCAGCTGATGAAGTAAAGGTTATTAAAGGAACGGGATGACCATGGGGATCATCGTTAATTCTCTGAAACAGTCCGCCCTATTCACCTGCCAAACACATGCCCACTTCTCCTCTCTGGGGATAATAAAAACTAACCAGCGAACTGACAGAGGACCTGACCCCCCCATCCACATCGACAACACACACACAAAAAAAAACGTACCCTCCAGCTACTAATTATAATGCTAACTTGCAAAATTTCCCTGCATTTTAAAACAATGGAAAAATGGTGGTGGGATGATACTTAGAAGAATGGCTTCTTGTCAGTCTCCACTAACAAAAATAGGCAACACCAAGTCAGCTACTCCTCAGCATAGCTATGTCCATCGCAGCCTTTTTGGGTTTCAGGAGGCACAAACAAACGTTATCATAATTATGGTGAAACGCTGAACACCTGCAAATAATTTTCAACCTACTGGTTAATTTAAAAATCTCTGTGGCATACTTCTTGGAACAAGCCAGTTACCTGTTACCACGCAGACAGGAGTATATAGAACCATGGTGGATTTCCAGCTGATGAAGTAAAGGATTTTTAAAGGAACGGGATGACCATGGGTTCATCGTTAATTCTCTGAAACAGAATCCGCCCTTTTAACCTGCCAAACACATGCCCACCTCTCCTCTCTGGGGATAATAAAAACTAACCAGCGAACTGACAGAGGGCCTGACCCCCCCATCCACATCGACCACACACAAAAAAAAAAACCGTACCCTCCAGCTACTAATTATAATGCTAACTTGCAAAATTTCCCTGCATTTTAAAACAATGGAAAAATGGTGGTGGGATGATACTTAGAAGAATGGCTTCTTGTCAGTCTACACTAACAAAAATAGGCAACACCAAGTCAGCTACTCCTCAGCATAGTTATGTCCGTCGCAGCCTTCTTGGGTTTTAGGAGGCACAAACAAAGGTTCTCACAATTATGGTGAAACGCTGAACACCTGCAAATAATTTTCAACGTAGTGGTTAATTGAAAAACTCTGCGGCATACTTCTTGGAACAAGGCAGTTACCTGTTCCCACGCAAAGAGGAGTATAGAGAACCATGGTGAATTTCCAGCTGATGAAGTAAAGGATTATTAAAGGAACGGGATGACCATGGGGATCATCGTTAATTCTCTGAAACAAAATCCGCCCTTTTCACCTGCCAAACACATGCCCACTTCTCCTCTCTGGGGATAATAAAAACTAACCAGCGAACTGACAGAGGGCCTGAACCCCACCATCCACATCGACCACACACACAAAAAAAAACGTACCCTCCAGCTACTAATTATAATGCTAACTTGCAAAATTTCTCTGCATTTTAAAACAATGGAAAAATGGTGGTGGGATGATACTCAGAAGAATGGCTTCTTGTCAGTCTCCACTAACAAAAATAGGCAACACCAAGTCAGCTACTCCTCAGCATAGTTATGTCCGTCGCAGCCTTCTTGGGTTTCAGGAGGCACAAACACACGTTATCAAAATTATGGTGAAACGCTGAAAACCTGCAAATAGTTTTCAACGTACTGGTTAATTGGAAAACTCTCCAGCATAATTCTTGGAACAAGCCAGGTACCTGTGCCCACGCATAGAGGAGTATATAGAGACATGGTGGAATCCCAGCTGATGAAGCAAAGGATTCTTAAAGGAATCAGATGACCATGCGGATCCTGTTTAATTCTCTCAAACAGAATCCGCACTTTTCACCTGCCAAACACATGCCCACTACTCTTCTCTGGGGATAATAAAAACAAACCAGCGATCTGACAGAGGGCCTGAACACCCATCCTGACTGACCCCACAAAACAAAAAAGTACCCTCCAGCTACTTATTATAATGCAAATTTGCAAAATTTCCCTGCGTTTTTAAACAATGGAGAAATGATGGTGGGATGATACTTAGAAGAATGGCTTCTTGTCAGTCTCCACTGACAAAAATAGGCAACACCAAGTCAGCTACGCCTCAGCATAGTTATGTCCGTAGCAGCCATATTTGGTTTCAGTAGGCACATACACACGTTATCACAATTATGGTGAAACGCTGAAAAACTGCAAAGGATGGTCAACATACTGGTTCATTGAAAAGCTCTGAGGCATACTTCTTGGAACAAGCCAGTTACCTGTTCCCACGCAAAGAGGAGTATATAGAACCATGGTGGATTCCCAGCTCATGAAGCAAAGGATTCTTAAAGGAACGGGATTACCATGCGGATCCTGTTTAATTCTCTGAAACAGATCCGCAGTTTTCACCTGCCATACTAATACCCACTTGTCCTCTCTGGGGATAATAAAAACAAACCAGCGAACTGACAGAGGGCCTGACCAACACATCCACACCGACCCCACAGGAAAAAAAAAAAAAAACACCGTAGCCACCAGCTACTAATTATAATGCTAACTTGCAAAATTTTCCTGCTTTTTTAAACAATGGAAAAATGATGGTGAGATGATAATTACAAGAATGGATTCTTGTCAGACTCCACTAACAAAAATAGGCAAAACCAAGTCAGCTACGCCTCAGCATAGTTATGTCCGTCGCAGCCTTCTTGGGTTTCAGGAGGCACAAACACACGTTATCACAATTATGGTGAAACGCTGAACACCTGCAAATAATTTTCAACGTACTGGTTAATTGAAAAGCTCTGAGGCATACTTCTTGGAACTAGCCAGTTTCCTGTGCCCACGCATAGACAAATATATAGAACCATGGTGGATTTCCAGCTGATGAAGTAAAGGATTATTAATGGAACGGGATGACCATGGGGATCATCGTTAATTCTCTGAAACAGAATCCGCCCTTTTCACCTGCCAAACACATGCCCACTTCTCCTCTCTGGGGATAATAAAAACTAACCAGCGAACTGACAGAGGGCCTGACCCCCACATCCACATCGACCACACACACAAAAAAAAAACCGTACCCTCCAGCTACTAATTATAATGCTAACTTGCAAAATTTCCCTGCATTTTAAAACAATGGAAAAATGGTGGTGGGATGATACTTAGAAGAATGGCTTCTTGTCAGTCTCCACTAAGAAAAATAGGCAACACCAAGTCAGCTACTCCTCAGCATAGTTATGTCCGTCGCAGCCTTCTAGGGTTTCAGGAGGCACAAACAAAGGTTCTCACAATTATGGTGAAACGCTGAACCCCTGCAAATAATTTTCAACGTAGTGGTTAATTGAAAAGCTCTGCGGCATACTTCTTGGAACAAGGCAGTTACCTGTTCCCACGCAAAGAGGAGTATATAGAACCATGGTGGATTTCCAGCTGATGAAGTAAAGGATTATTAAAGGAACGGGATGACCATGGGGATCATCGTTAATTCTCTGAAACAGAATCCGTCCTTTTCACCTGCCAAACACATGCCCACTTCTCCTCTCTGGGGATAATATAAACTAACCAGCGAACTGTCAGAGGGCCTGACCCCCACCATCGACATCGACCACACACAAAAAAAAAAAACCGTACCCTCCAGCTACTAATTATAATGCTAACTTGCAAAATTTCCCTGCATTTTAAAACAATGGAAAAATGGTGGTGGGATGATACTTAGAAGAATGGCTTCTTGTCAGTCTCCACTAAGAAAAATAGGCAACACCAAGTCAGCTACTCCTCAGCATAGTTATGTCCGTCGCAGCCTTCTAGGGTTTCAGGAGGCACAAACAAAGGTTCTCAAAATTATGGTAAAAGGCTGAACACCTGCAAATAATTTTCAATGTAGTGGTTAATTGAAAAGCTCTGCGGCATACTTCTTGGAACAAGCCAGTTACGTGTTGCACGCAAAGAGGTGTATAGAGAACCGTGGTGGATTTCCAGCTGATGAAGTAAAGGTTATTAAAGGAACGGGATGACCATGGGGATCATCGTTAATTCTCTGAAACAGTCCGCCCTTTTCACCTGCCAAACACATGCCCACTTCTCCTCTCTGGGGATAATAAAAACTAACCAGCGAACTGACAGAGGGCCTGACCCCCCAATCCACATCCACAACACACACACAAAAAAAAAAACCGTACCCTCCAGCTACTAATTATAATGCTAACATGCAAAATTTCCCTTCATTTTAAAACAATGGAAAAATGGTGGTGGGATGATACTTAGAAGAATGGCTTCTTGTCAGTCTCCACTAACAAAAATAGGCAACACCAAGTCAGCTACTCCTCAGCATAGCTATGTCCATCGCAACCTTCTTGCGTTTCAGGTGGCACAAACAAACGTTATCACAATTATGGTGAAACGCTGAACACCTGCAAATAATTTTCACCCTACTGGTTAATTTAAAAGCTCTGCGGCATACTTCTTGGAACAAGCCAGTTACCTGTTACCACGCAGACAGGAGTATATAGAACCATGGTGGATTTCCAGCTGATGAAGTAAAGGATTATTAAAGGAACGGGATGACCATGGGTTCATCGTTAATTCTCTGAAACAGAATCCGCCCTTTTAACCTGCCAAACACATGCCCACTTCTCCTCTCTGGGGATAATAAAAACTAACCAGCGAACTGACAGAGGGCCTGACCCCCCCATCCACATCGACCACACACACAAAAAAAAACCGTACCCTCCAGCTACTAATTATAATGCTAACTTGCAAAATTTCCCTGCATTTTAAAACAATGGAAAAATGGTGGTGGGATGATACTTAGAAGAATGGCTTCTTGTCAGTCTACACTAACAAAAATAGGCAACACCAAGTCAGCTACTCCTCAGCATAGTTATGTCCGTCGCAGCCTTCTAGGGTTTCAGGAGGCACAAACAAAGGTTCTCAAAATTATGGTAAAACGCTGAACACCTGAAAATAATTTTCAATGTAGTGGTTAATTGAAAAGCTCTGCGGCATACTTCTTGGAACAAGCCAGTTACCTGTTGCACGCAAAGAGGTGTATAGAAAACCGTGGTGGATTTCCAGCTGATGAAGTAAAGGTTATTAAAGGAACGGGATGACCATGGGGATCATCGTTAATTCTCTGAAACAGTCCGCCCTTTTCACCTGCCAAACACATGCCCACTTCTCCTCTCTGGGGATAATAAAAACTAACCAGCGAACTGACAGAGGGCCTGACCCCCCAATCCACATCGACAACACACAAAAAAAAAAAAAACCGTACCCTCCAGCTACTAATTATAATGCTAACATGCAAAATTTCCCTGCATTTTAAAACAATGGAAAAATGGTGGTGGGATGATACTTAGAAGAATGGCTTCTTGTCAGTCTCCACTAACAAAAATAGGCAACACCAAGTCAGCTACTCCTCAGCATAGCTATGTCCATCGCAGCCTTCTTGGGTTTCAGGAGGCACAAACAAAGGTTCTCACAATTATGGTGAAACGCTGAACACCTGCAAATAATTTTCAACCTACTGGTTAATTTAAAAGCTCTGCGGCATACTTCTTGGAACAAGCCAGTTACCTGTTACCACGCAGACAGGAGTATATAGAACCATGGTGGATTTCCAGCTGATGAAGTAAAGGATTATTAAAGGAACGGGATGACCATGGGGATCATCCTTAATTCTCTGAAACAGAATCCGCCCTTTTCACCTGCCAAACACATGCCCACTTCTCCTCTCTGGGGTTAATAAAAACTAACCAGCGAACTGACAGAGGGCCTGAACCCCACCATCCACATCGACCACACACAAAAAAAAAAACGTACCCTCCAGCTACTAATTATAATGCTAACTTGCAAAATTTCTCTGCATTTTAAAACAATGGAAAAATGGTGGTGGGATGATACTCAGAAGAATAGCTTCTTGTCAGTCTCCACTAACAAAAATAGGCAACACCAAGTCAGCTACTCCTCAGCATAGTTATGTCCGTCGCAGCATTCTTGGGTTTCAGGAGGCACAAACACACGTTATCAAAATTATGGTGAAACGCTGAAAACCTGCAAATAGTTTTCAACGTACTGGTTAATTGGAAAACTCTCCAGCATAATTCTTGGAACAAGCCAGGTACCTGTGCCCACGCATAGAGGAGTATATAGAGACATGGTGGAATCCCAGCTGATGAAGCAAAGGATTCTTAAAGGAATCAGATGACCATGCGGATCCTGTTTAATTCTCTCAAACAGAATCCGCACTTTTCACCTGCCAAACACATGCCCACTACTCTTCTCTGGGGATAATAAAAACAAACCAGCGATCTGACAGAGGGCCTGAACACCCATCCTGACCGACCCCACAAAAAAAAAGTACCCTCCAGCTACTAATTATAATGCAAATTTGCAAAATTTCCCTGCGTTTTTAAACAATGGAGAAATGATGGTGGGATGATACTTAGAAGAATGGCTTCTTGTCAGTCTCCACTGACAAAAATAGGCAACACCAAGTCAGCTACGCCTCAGCATAGTTATGTCCGTAGCAGCCATATTTGGTTTCAGTAGGCACATACACACGTTATCACAATTATGGTGAAACGCTGAAAACCTGCAAAGGATTGTCAACATACTGGTTAATTGAAAAGCTCTGAGGCATACTTCTTGGAACTAGCCAGTT
Source organism: Eulemur rufifrons (assembly GCF_041146395.1). Classification (NCBI taxonomy): domain Eukaryota; kingdom Metazoa; phylum Chordata; class Mammalia; order Primates; family Lemuridae; genus Eulemur; species Eulemur rufifrons. The sequence continues at coordinate 1,063,566 of NW_027182824.1, read as the reverse complement.
TCCTGTGCCCACGCATAGACAAGTATATAGAACCCTGGTGGATTCCCAGCTCATGAAGCAAAGGATTCTTAAAGGAACGGGATTACCATACGGATCCCGTTTAATTCTCTGAAACAGATCCGCAGTTTTCACCTGCCATACTAATACCCACTTCTCCTCTCTGGGGATAATAAAAACCAACCGGGGAACTGACAGAGGGCCTGACCAACACATCCACACCGACCCCACAGGAAAAAAAAAAAAAAAAAAAAAACACCGTAGCCTCCAGCTACTAATTATAATGCTAACTTGCAAAATTTCCCTGCATTTTAAAACAATGGAAAAATGGTGGTGGGATGATACTTAGAAGAATGGCTTCTTGTCAGTCTCCACTAACAAAAATAAGCAACAGCAAGTCAGCTACTCCTCAGCATAGTTATGTCCGTCGCAGCCATCTTGGGTTTCAGGAGGCACAAACACACGTTATCACAATTATGGTGAAACGCTGAACACCTGCAAATAATTTTCAACGTAGTGGTTAATTGAAAAGCTCTGCGGCATACTTCTTGGAACAAGCCAGTTACCTGTTCCGACGCAAACACCAGTATATAGAACCATGGTGGATTTCCAGCTGATGAAGTAAAGTATTGTTAAAGGAACGGGATGACCATGGGGATCATCGTTAATTCTCTGAAACAGAATCTGCCCTTTTCACCTGCCAAACACATGCCCACTTCTCCTCTCTGGGGATAATAAAAACTAACCAGCGAACTCACAGAGGGCCTGACCCCCACCATCCACATCGAACACACCAAAAAAAAAAAAACCGTACCCTCCAGCTACTAATTATAATGCTAACTTGCAAAATTTCCCTGCATTTTAAAACAATGGAAAAATGGTGGTGGGATGATACTTAGAAGAATGGCTTCTTGTCAGTCTCTTCTAACAAAAATAGGCAAAACCAAGTCAGCTACTCCTCAGCATAGTTATGTCCGTCGCAGCCTTCTTGGGTTCAGGAGGCACAAACACACGTTATCACAATTATGGTGAAACGCTGAACACCTGCAAATAATTTTCAACGTAGTGGTTAATTGAAAAGCTCTGCGGCATACTTCTTGGAACAAGCCAGTTACCTGTTCCCACGCAAAGAGGAGTATATAGAACCATGGTGGATTTCCAGCTGATGAAGTGAAGGATTATTAAAGGAACGGGATGACCATGGGGATCATCGTCAATTCTCTGAAACAGGATCCGCCCTTTTCACCTGCCAAACACATGACCACTTCTCCTCTCTGGGGATAATAAAAACTAACCAGCGAACTGACAGAGGGCCTAACTACCCCCAATCCACATCGACCACACACACAAAAAAAAACCGTACCCTCCAGCTACTAATTATAATGCTAACTTGCAAAATTTCCCTGCATTTTAAAACAATGGAAAAATGGTGGTGGGATCATACTTAGAAGAATGGCTTCTTGTCCGTCTCCACTAACAAAAATAGGCAACACCAAGTCAGCTACTCCTCAGCATAGTTATGTCCGTCGCTGCCTTCTTGGGTTTCAGGAGTGACATACAAACGTTATCAAAATTATGGTGAAACGCTGAAAAACTGCAAATAATTTTCAACGTACTGGTTAATTTGAAAACTCTCCAGCATACTTCTTGGAACAAGCCAGGTACCTGTGTCCACACGTAGAGGAGTATATAGAAACATGGTGGAATCCCAGCTGATGAAGCAAAGGATTCTTAAAGGAATGAGATGACCATGCGGATCCTGTTTAATTCTCTGAAACAGAATCCGCACTTTTCACCTGCCAAACACATGCCCACTACTCTTCTCTGGGGATAATAAAAACAAACCAGCGATCTGACAGAGGGCCTGAACACTCATCCTGACCGACCCCACAAAACAAAAAGTACCCTCCAGCTACTAATTATAATGCCAATTTGCAAAATTTCCCTGCATTTTTAAACAATGGAGAAATGATGGTGGGATGATACTTAGAAGAATGGCTTCTTGTCAGTCTCCACTGACAAAAATAGGCAACACCAAGTCAGCTACGCCTCAGCATAGTTATGTCCGTAGCAGCCATATTTGGTTTCAGTAGGCACATACACACGTTATCACAATTATGGTGAAACGCTGAAAACCTGCAAAGGATTGTCAACATACTGGTTAATTGAAAAGCTCTGAGGCATACTTCTTGGAATTAGCCAGTTTCCTGTGCCCACGCATAGACAAGTATATAGAACCATGGTGGATTCCCAGTTGATGAAGCAAAGAATTCTTAAAGGAACGGGATTACCATGCGGATCCTGTTTAATTCTCTGAAACAGATCCGCAGTTTTCACCTGCCATACTAATACCCACTTCTCCTCTCGGGGATTAATAAAAACCAACCGGGGAACTGACAGAGGGCCTGACCAACACATACACACCGACCCCACAGAAAAAAAAAAAAACAAACAAAACACCGTAGCCTCCAGCTACTAATTATAATGCTAACTTGCAAAATTTTCCTGCATTTTTAAACAATGGAAAAATGATGGTGAGATGATACTTACTAGAATGGATTCTTGTCAGTCTCCACTAACAAAAATAGGCAAAACCAAGTCAGCTACGCCTCAGCATAGTTCTGTCCGTCGCAGCCTTCTTGGGTTTCAGGAGGCACAAACAAACGTTATCACAATTATGGTGAAACGCTGAACACCTGCAAATAATTTTCAACGTAGTGGTTAATTGAAAAGCTCTGCGGCATACTTCTTGGAACAAGTCAGTTACCTGTTCCCACGCAAAGAGGATTATATAGAACCATGGTGGATTTCCAGCTGATGAAGTAAAGGATTATTAAAGGAAAGGGATGACCATGGGGATCATCGTTAATTCTCTGAAACAGAATCCGCCCTTTTCACCTGCCAAACACATGCCCACTTCTCCTCTCTGGGGATAATAAAAACTAACCAGCGAACTGACAGAGGGCCTGACCCCCACCATCCACATCGACCACACACAAAAAAAAAACCATACCCTCCAGCTACTAATTATAATGCTAACTTGCAAAATTTCCCTGCATTTTAAAACAATGGAAAAATGGTGGTGAGGTCATACTTAGAAGAATGGCTTCTTGTCTGTCTCCACTAACAAAAATAGGCAACACCAAGTCAGCTACTCCTCAGCATAGTTATGTCCGTCGCAGCCTTCTTGGGTTTCAGGAGGGACATACAAACGTTATCAAAATTATGGTGAAACGCTGAAAACCTGCAAATAATTTTCAACGTAGTGGTTAATTGAAAAGCTCTGCGGCATACTTCTTGGAACAAGCCAGTTACCTGTTCCCACGCAAAGAGGAGTATAGAGAACCATGGTGGATTTCCAGCTGATGAAGTAAAGTATTATTAAAGTAAAGGGATGACCATGGGGATCATCATTAATTCTCTGAAACAGAATCCGCCGTTTTCACCTGCCAAACACATGCCCACTTCTCCTCTCTGGGGATAATATAAACTAACCAGCGAACTGACAGAGGGCCTGACCCCCCCCATCCACATCGACCACACACAAAAAAAAAAAAAAAACGTACCCTCCAGCTACTAATTATAATGCTAACTTGCAAAATTTCCCTGCATTTTAAAACAATGGAAAAATGGTGGTGGGATGATACTTAGAAGAATGGGTTCTTGTCAGTCTCCACTAACAAAAATAGGCAACACCAAGTGAGCTACTCCTCAGTATAGTTATGTCCGTCGCAGCCTTCTTGGGTTTCAGGAGGGACATACAAACTTTATGAAAATTATGGTGAAACGCTGAAAACCTGCAAATAATTTTCAACGTAGTGGTTAATTGAAAAGCTCTGCGACATACTTCTTGGAACAAGCCAGTTACCTGTTCCCACGCAAAGAGGGGTATATAGAACCATGGTGGAATCCCAGCTGATGAAGCAAAGGATTCTTAAAGGAATGAGATGACCATGCGAATCCTGTTTAATTCTCTGAAACAGAATCCGCACTTTTCACCTGCCAAACACATGCCCACTACTCTTCTCTGGGGATAATAAAAACAAACCAGCGATCTGACAGAGGGCCTGAACACCCATCCTGACCGACCCCACAAAACAAAAAGGGACCCTCCAGCTACTAATTATAATGCCAATTTGCAAAATTTCCCTGCATTTTTAAACAATGGAGAAATGATGGTGGGATGATACTTAGAAGAATGGCTTCTTGTCAGTCTCCACTGACAAAAATAGGCAACACCAAGTCAGCTACGCCTCAGCATAGTTATGTCCGTAGCAGCCATATTTGGTTTCAGTAGGCACATACACACGTTATCACAATTATGGTGAAACGCTGAAAACCTGCAAAGAATTGTCAACATACTGGTTAATTGAAAAGCTCTGAGGCATACTTCTTGGAACTAGCCAGTTTCCTGTGCCCACGCATAGACAAGTATATAGAACCATGGTGGATTCCCAGCTCATGAAGCAAAGGATTCTTAAAGGAACGGGATTACCATGCGGATCCTGTTTAATTCCCTGAAACAGATCCGCAGTTTTCACCTGCCATACTAATACCCACTTCTCCTCTCTGGGGATAATAAAAACCAACCGGGGAACTGACAGAGGGCCTGACCAACACATCCACACCGACCCCACAGGATAAAAAAAAAAAAAACACCGTAGCCTCCAGCTACTAATTATAATGCTAACTTGCAAAATTTCCCTGCATTTTAAAACAATGGAAAAATGGTGGTGGGATGATACTTAGAAGAATGGCTTCTTGTCAGTCTCCACTGACAAAAATAGGCAACACCAAGTCAGCTACGCCTCAGCATAGTTATGTCCGTAGCAGCCATATTTGGTTTCAGTAGGCACATACACACGTTATCACAATTATGGTGAAACGCTGAAAACCTGCAAAGGAGTGTCAACATACTGGTTAATTGAAAAGCTCTGAGGCATACTTCTTGGAAGAAGCCAGTTACCTGTACCCACGCAAAGAGGAGTATATAGAACCATGGTGGATTCCCAGCTCATGAAGCAAAGGATTCTTAAAGGAACGGGATTACCATGCGGATCCTGTTTAATTCTCTGAAACAGATCCGCAGTTTTCACCTGCCATACTAATACCCACTTCTCCTCTCTGGGGATAATAAAAACTAACCAGCGAACTGACAGAGGGCCTGACCAACACATCCACACCGACCCCACAGGAAAAAAAAAACAAAACACCGTAGCCTCCAGGTACTAATTATAATTCTAACTTGCAAAATTTTCCTGCATTTTAAAACAATGGAAAAATGGTGGTGGGATGTTACTTAGAAGAATGGCTTCTTGTCAGTCTCCACTAACAAAAATAGGCAACACCAAGTCAGCTACTCCTCAGCATAGTTATGTCCGTCGCAGCCTTCTTGGGTTTCAGGAGGCACAAACACACGTTATCACAATTATGGTGAAACGCTGAACACCTGCAAATAATTTTCAACGTAGTGGATAATTGAAAAGCTCTGCGGCATACTTCTTGGAACAAGCCAGTTACCTGTTCCCACGCAAACAGGAGTATATAGAACCATGGTGGATTTCCAGCTGATGAAGTAAAGGATTATTAAAGGAACGGGATGACCATGGGGATCATCGTTAATTCTCTGAAACAGAATCCACCCTTTTCACCTGCCAAACACATGCCCACTTGTCCTCTCTGGGGATAATAAAAACTAACCAGCGAACTGACAGAGGGCCTGACCCCCCCATCCACATCGACCACACACAAAAAAAAAAACCGTACCCTCCAGCTACTAATTATAATGCTAACTTGCAAAATTTCCCTGCATTTTAAAACAATGGAAAAATGGTGGTGGGATCATACTTAGAAGAATGGCTTCTTGTCTGTCTCCACTAACAAAAATAGGCAACACCAAGTCAGCTACTCCTCAGCATAGTTATGTCCGTCGCAGCCTTCTTGGGTTTCAGGAGGCATATACAAAATTTATCAAAATTATGGTGAAACGCTGAACACCTGCAAATAATTTTCAACGTACTGGTTAATTTGAAAACTCTCCAGCATAATTCTTGGAACAAGCCAGGTACCTGTGCCCACGCATAGAGGAGTATATAGAACCATGGTGGAATCCCAGCTGATGAAGCAAAGGATTCTTAAAGGAATGAGATGACCATGCGGATCCTGTTTAATTCTCTGAAACAGAATCCGCACTTTTCACCTGCCAAACACATGCCCACTACTCTTCTCTGGGGATAATAAAAACAAACCAGCGATCTGACAGAGGGCCTGAACACCCATCCTGACCGACCCCACAAAACAAAAAAGTACCCTCCAGCTACTAATTATAATGCCAATTTGCAAAATTTCCCTGCATTTTTAAACAATGGAGAAATGATGGTGGGATGATACTTAGAAGAATGGCTTCTTCTCAGTCTCCACTGACAAAAATAGGCAACACCAAGTCAGCTACACCTCAGCATAGTTATGTCCGTAGCAGCCATATTTGGTTTCAGTAGGCACATACACACGTTATCACAATTATGGTGAAACGCTGAAAACCTGCAAAGGATTGTCAACATACTGGTTAATTGAAAAGCTCTGAGGCATACTTCTTGGAACTAGCCAGTTTCCTGTGCCCACGCATAGACAAGTATATAGAACCATGGTGGATTCCCAGCTCATGAAGCACACGATTCTTAAAGGAACGGGATTACCATGCGGATCCTGTTTAATTCTCTGAAACAGATCCGCAGTTTTCACCTGCCATACTAATACCGACTTCTCCTCTCTGGGGATAATAAAAACCAACCCGGGAACTCACAGAGGGCCTGACCAACACATGCACACCGACCCCACAGGAAAAAAAAAAAAAAAAACACCGTAGCCTCCAGCTACTAATTATAATGCTAACTTGCAAAATTTTCCTGCATTTTTAAACAAGGGAAAAATGATGATGAGATGATACTTACAAGAATCGATTCTTGTCAGTCTCCACTAACAAAAATAGGCAAAACCAGGTCAGCTACGCCTCTGCATATTTATGTCCGTCGCAGACTTCTTGGGTTTCAGGAGGCACAAACAAACGTTATCACAATTATGGTGAAACGCTGAACACCTGCAAATAATTTTCAACTTACTGGTTAATTGAAAAGCTCTGCGGCATACTTCTTGGAACAAGCCAGTTACCTGTTCACACGCAAACAGGAGTATATAGAACCATGGTGGATTTCCAGCTGATGAAGTAAAGGATTATTAAAGGAACGGGATGACCATGGGGATCATCGTTAATTCTCTGAAACAGAATCCGCCCTTTTCACCTGCCAAACACACGCCCACTTCTCCTCTCTGGGGATAATAAAACCTAACCAGCGAACTGACAGAGGGCCTGACCCCCACCATCCACATCGACCACACACAAAAAAAAAACCGTACCCTCCAGCTACTTATTATAATGCAAACTTGCAAAATTTCCCTGCATTTTAAAACAATGGAAAAATGGTGGTGGGATGATACTTAGAAGAATGGCTTCTTGTCTGTCTCCACTAATAAAAATAGGCAACACCAAGTCAGCTACTCCTCAGCATAGTTATGTCCGTCGCAGCCTTCTTGGGTTTCAGGAGGGACATATAAACGTTATCAAAATTATGGTGAAACGCTGAAAACCTGCAAATAATTTTCAACGTACGGGTTAATTTGAAAACTCTCCAGCATAATTCTTGGAACAAGCCAGGTACCTGTGCCCACGCATAGAGGAGTATATAGAACCATGGTGGAATCCCAGCTGATGAAGCAAAGGATTCTTAAAGGAATGAGATGACCATGCGGATCCTGTTTAATTCTCTGAAACAGAACCCGCACTTTTCACCTGCCAAACACATGCCCACTACTCTTTTCTGGGGATAATAAAAACAAACCAGCGAACTGACAGAGGGCCTGACCCCCACCATCCACATCGACCACACACAAAAAAAAAAACCGTACCCTCCAGCTACTAATTATAATGCTAACCTGCAAAATTTCCGTGCATTTTAAAACAATGGAAAAATGGTGGTGGGATGATACTTAGAAGAATGGCTTCTTGTCAGTCTCCACTAACAAAAATAGGCAACACCAAGTCAGCTACTCCTCAGCATAGTTATGTCCGTCGCAGCCTTCTAGGATTTCAGGAGGCACAAACAAAGGTTCTCACAATTATGGTAAAACGCTGAACACCTGCAAATAATTTTCAACATAGTGGTTAATTGAAAAGCTCTGCGGCATACATCTTGGAACAAGCCAGTTACCTGTTCCCACGCAAAGAGGAGTATAGAGAACCATGGTGGATTTCCAGCTGATGAAGTAAAGGATTATTAAAGGAACGGGATCACCATGGGGATCATCGTTAATTCTCTGAAACAGAATCCGCCGTTTTCACCTGCCAAACACATGCCCACTTCTCCTCTCTGGGGATAATAAAAACTAACCAGCGAACTGACAGAGGGCCTGACCCCCACCATCCACATCGACCACACACACAAAAAAAAAACCGTACCCTCCAGCTACTAATTATAATGCTAACTTGCAAAATTTCCCTGCATTTTAAAACAATGGAAAAATGGTGGTGGGATGATACTTAGAAGAATGGCTTCTTGTCAGTCTCCACTAACAAAAATAGGCAACACCAAGTCAGCTACTCCTCAGCATAGTTATGTCCATCGCAGCCTTCTTGGGTTTCAGGAGGCAAAAACAAAGGTTCTCACATTTATGGTGAAACGCTGAACACCTGCAAATAATTTTCAACGTAGTGGTTAATTCAAAAGCTCTGCGGCATACTTCTTGGAACAAGGCAGTTATCTGTTCCCACGCTAAGAGGAGTATATAGAACCATGATGGATTTCCAGCTGATGAAGTAAAGGATTATTAAAGGAACGGGATGACCATGGGGATCATCGTTAATTCTCTGAAACAGAATCTGCCCTTTTCACCTGCCAAACACATGCCCACTTCTCCTCTCTGGGGATAATAAAATCTAACCAGCGAACTGACAGAGGGCCTGACCCCCCCCATCCACATCGACCACACACACACAAAAAAAAAACCGTACCCTCCATCTACTAATTATAATGCTAACTTGCAAAATTTCCCTGCATTTTAAAACAATGGAAAAATGGTGGTGGGATGATACTTAGAAGAATGGCTTCTTGTCTGTCTCCACTAACAAAAATAGGCAACACCAAGTCAGCTACTCCTCAGCATAGTTATGTCCGTCGCAGCCTTCTTCTGCATTTTAAAACAATGGAAAAATGGTGGTGGGATGATACTAGAAGAATGGCTTCTTGTCAGTCTCCACTAACAAAAATAGGCAACACCAAGTCAGCTACTCCTTAGCATAGATATGTCCGTCGCAGCCTTCCTGGGTTTCAGGAGGCACAAACAAAGTTTCTCACAATTATGGTGAAAGGCTGAACACCTGCAAATAATTTTCAACGTAGTGGTTAATTGAAAAGCTCTGCGGCATACTTCTTGGAACAAGGCAGTTACCTGTTCCCACGCAAAGAGGAGTATAGAGAACCATGGTGGATTTCCAGCTGATGAAGTAAAGGATTATTAAAGGAAAGGGATGACCATGGGGATCATCGTTAATTCTCTGAAACAGAATCCGCCCTTTTCACCTGCCAAACACATGCCCACTTCTCCTCTCTGGGGATAATAAAAACTAACCAGCGAACTGACAGAGGGCCTGAATCCCCCCATCCACATCGACCACACACACAAAAAAAAACCGTACCCTCCAGCTACTAATTATAATGCTAACTTGCAAAATTTCCCTGCATTTTAAAACAATGGAATAATGGTGGTGGGATGATACTTAGAAGAATGGATTCTTGTCAGTCTCCACTAACAAAAATAGGCAAAACCAAGTCAGCTACGCCTCAGCATAGTTATGTCCGTCACAGCTATCTTGGGTTTTAGGAGGCACAAACAAACGTTATCACAATTATGGTGAATCGCTGAACACCTGCAAATAATTTTCAACGTACTGGTTAATTGAAAAGCTCTGCGGCATACTTCTTGGAACAAGCCAGTTACCTGTTCCCACGCAAAGAGGAGTATAGAGAACCATGGTGGATTTCCAGCTGATGAAGTAAAGGATTATTAAAGGAACGGGATGACCATGGGGATCATCGTTAATTCTCTGAAACAGAATCCGCCCTTTTCACCTGCCAAACATATGCCCACTTCTCCTCTCTTGGGATAATAAAAACTAACCAGCGAAGTGACAGAAGGCCTGACCCCCACCATCCACATAGACCACACACAAAAAAAAAAAACCGTACCCTCCAGCTACTAATCATAATGCTAACTTGCAAAATTTCCCTGCATTTTAAAACAATGGAAAAATGGTGGTGGGATGATACTTAGAAGAATGGCTTCTTGTCAGTCTCCACTAACAAAAATAGGCAACACCAAGTCAGCTACTCCTCAGCATAGTTATGTCCGTCGCTGCCTTCTTGGGTTGCAGGAGGCACAAACAAAGGTTCTCACAATTATGGTGAAACGCTGAACATCTGCCAATAATTTTCAACGTAGTGGTTAATTGAAAAGCTCTGCGGCATACTTCTTGGAACAAGCCAGTTACCTGTTCCCACGCAAAGAGGAGTATATAGTACCATGGTGGATTTCCAGCTGATGAAGTAAAGGATTATTAAAGGAACGGGATGACCATGGGGATCATCGTTAATTCTCTGAAACAGAATCCGCCCTTTTCACCTGCCAAACACATGCCCACTTCTCCTCTCTGGGGATAATAAAAACTAACCAGCGAACTGACAGAGGGCCTGACAACCCCATCCACATCGACCACACACACAAAAAAAAAACCGTACCCTCCAGCTACTAATTATAATGCTAACTTGCAAAATTTTCCTGCATTTTAAAACAATGGAAAAATGGTGGTGGGATCAGACTTAGAAGAATGGCTTCTTGTCAGTCTCCACTAACAAAAATAGGCAACACCAAGTCAGCTACTGCTCAGCATAGCTATGTCCGTCGCAGCCTTCTTGGGTTTCAGGAGGCACAAACAAAGGTTCTCACAATTATGGTAGAACGCTGAACACCTGCAAATAATTTTCAACGTAGTGATTATTTGAAAAGCTCTGCGGCATACTTCTTCGAACAAGGCAGTTACCTGTTCCCACGCAAAGAGGAGTATATAGAACCATGGTGGATTTCCAGCTGATGAAGTAAAGGATTATTAAAGGAACGGGATAACCATGGTGATCATCGTTAATTCTCTGAAACAGAATCCGCCCTTTTCACGTGCCAAACACATGCCCACTTCTCCTCTCTGGGGATAATAAAAACTAACCAGCGAACTGACAGAGGGCCTGACCCCCCCATCCACATCGACCACACACACACACAAAAAAAAAACCGTACCCTCCAGCTACTAATTATAATGCTAACTTGCAAAATTTCCCTGCATTTTAAAACAATGGAAAAATGGTGGTGGGATGATACTTAGAAGAATGGCTTCTTGTCAGTCTCCACTAACAAAAATAGGCAACACCAAGTCAGCTTCGCCTCAGCATAGTTATGCCCGTGGCAGCCATGTTGGGTTTAAGGAGGCATATACAAACTTTATCATAATTATGTTGAAACGTGCTGAAAACCCGGCAAATAATTCTCAACGTACTGTTTAATTCAAAAGCTCTGTGGCATACTTCTTGGAAGAAGCCTGTTACCTGGGCCCACGCATAGAGGGGTCTAGAGAACCATGGTGGATTCCAAGGTGATGAATCTAAGGATTCTTAAAGGAACAGGCTGAAAAGTGCAGATCCTGACTGAAACAGGATTCGGACTTTTTGCCTGCAACACACATGCCCACTTCTCCTCTCTAGGGATAACAAAAACAACCCATCGGATTGACAGATGGCCTGCCCCCGCCCCCCACCACCCCACACAAAATCGTGCCCTCCAGCGACTGATCCTTATGCTATCTGGCAATACATCCTCTGCCTTTTAAAATAATGGAGATAGAATGATGGAATTATACCTAAAAGACTGGCTTATTGCCAGACTCCCATACCAAGTATTGGCAACAGCAAGTCATCTACGCCTCAGCACACGTTTGTCCCTGGCAGCCATCTTGGGTTTAAGGAGGCACAGATGAACCTTATCACAATTATGGTGAAAGGTGCTGCAAAAGCGGTCAAGTAATTCTCATGGTAGTGGTTACTTGAAAAGCTCTGCGGCATAATTCTTTGAACTAGCCAGTTAACTGGGCCCACGCATAGAGCAGTCTAGAGGCCCATGGTGGATTCCCAGCTGATGAAGCAAGGGATTCTTAATGGAACGGGGTGAAAAGTGCGGTTTCTGTTTCAGTCTAAGACAGAAACGGGGTCCGAACTTTTTACCTGCCACACACATGCCCACTTCTCCGGTCTGGGGAAAATAAAAACCATCCAGCGAACTGACAGAGGGCCTGCGCCCCCCACCCACACCGACCCCACAAATAAAAATGTCCCCTCCAGCTACTAATTATTATGCTAACTTGCAAAGGTTTCCGTGCATTTTAAAATAATGGGGAAAGTATGGTGGAATGATACTTAAAAGAATGGCCTCCTTCCAGCCTCCAGTAACAAGTGTCGTGAAATCCAAGTGACCTAGGCCTCAGCATAGTTTTCTCCCTGGCAGCCATCTTGTGTTTAAGGAGGCACAGACGATCCTTATCACAATTATGGTGATATGTGCTGCAGAAACTGGCAAATAATTCTACACGTAGTGTTTATCTCAAAAGCTGTGCAGCATACATCTTGGTACAGGCCAGTTCATGGGCCCATGCATGGAGGGTTCTAAGGAACCATGGTGGATTCCCAGCTGATGAATCAAAGGATTTTTAATGGAACCGGCTGAAAAGTGCGGATACTGTTTCAGTCTAACTGAAACAGGATCCGCACATTTCACCTGCCACAAATATATCCACTTCCCTGTCTGGGCATAATAAACACAAACAACCAGACTGACAGAGGGACTGTCCCCCAAACCACCCCGATCCCACCCAAAAACGTCCCCTCCGTTGACTCATCCTTATGCTAACTGCCGAAAGTTGCTCACCTTTTAATATAAGGGAGAAAGGATGGGGCAATGATAATTAAAAGACTGGATTCTTGTCAGACTCCCGTACCAAGTATTGGCAACACCAAGCGAGAGAACCCTCAGTATAGGTTTGTCCATGGAAGCCATCTAGGGTTTAAGGAAGCACAAATGAACCTTATCAAAATTATGGTAAAAGTGCTGGAAAAGCTGGCAAATAATTTCCATGGTAGTGGTTATTTCAAATGCTCTGTGGCATACTTCTTTGAACTAGCCTGTTAAGTGGGTCCACACATAGTGGGGTGTAGAGAACTATGGTGGATTCCCAGCTGATGAAGCAAAGGATTCTTAAAGGAACAGGATGAAAAGTGCCGATCCTGTATCAGTCTAAGACTGAAACAGGATCCACACTTTTCACTTGCCACACACATGTCCACTTCTCCTCTCCGGGGATAATAAAAACAAACCACTGGACTGACAGAGGGCCTGGCTCTGCCTCTCCCACCCCACACAAAAACGTTTCCTCCAGCGACTCATCCTTAAGCTAAATGGCAATAGGTGCTCTGCCTTTTAAAATAGTTGTGAAAGGAAGGTGGAATGATACTTAAAGGAATGGCTTCTTGCCACGGACCAGTACCAATTATCGGCAACTCCAAGGGAGATTGGCCTAACCGTAGTTTTTTCTGTGGAAGCCAGCTTGGGTTTCAGGATGCACTGCCTAACCTTTTCACAATCTTTGTGAAAGTTGCTGCAAAAACTGGCAAATAATACTCAATGTAGTGGTTATTTCCAAAGCTCTGCGGCATACATCTTGGAACTAGCCAGTTACCTGGACCCACACATAGAGGGGTCTCGACAGCCATGGTGGATTCCCAGCTGATGAATCAAAGGATTCGTAAAGGAACTGGCTGAAAAGTGCGGATCCTGTTTCAGTCTAAGACTGAAACAGGATCCGTACTTTTCACCTGCCACACACATGCCCACCTCTCCTCCTTGGGCATAATAAAGACAAACCACCAGACAGACAGAGAGCCTTCCCCTCAACGCACCACCCGACCCCACTCAAAAACGTCCCCTCCAGCAACTCATTCTTATGATAACTGGAAAAAGGTGTTCTGCCTTTTAAAATGATGGAGAAAGGATGGTGGAATGACTCTTAATAACATGGCTTCTTGCCAGGCTCCAGTACCAACTATCGGCAACACCAAGTGAACTAGGCCTCAGCATACTTTTGTCCGCCCCAGCCATCTTGGGTTGAAGGAGGCACGGACCAACCTTATCACAATTATGGTGAAAGGTGGTGCAAAAACTAGCAAATAATTCTCAACGTAGTGGTTATTTCAAAAGCTCTGTGGCATACTTCTTGGAACTTGCCAGTTACCTGGGCCCACGCATAGAGGTCTTTAAAGAACCATGGTGTATTCCCAGCTGATGAATCAAACGATTCTTTTTTGTTTGTTTGTTTGTTTGTTAGCTCATTATGGGGGTACAAAAGATCAGGCTATATACATTCCCCATGCCTCCCCTTTCCCCCGATTCTGAGCTTCAATTTTGTCCATTCCCTAGTCAGTGCACATCACATTCATCATGTAGGTGTGCACCCCTCCTCTCCCCCACCCCATCCCCCCCAGTTAGAACTTGAAGGGTGTCCATTCCCCAGGCAGTGCACATCACATTCATCAAGTAGGTATACACCCATCCCTTCCACCCGGCCCCAACCTCTGTCCGATACCCAATTGGTGTTGTTCCCAAATGTGCACTCAGGGAAACCAATTTGCTGGTGAGTACATGTGGTGCTTATTTTTCCATTCTTGGGATACTTCACTTAATAGAATGGGATCCAGCTCTCTCCAGGAGAACCAAAGAGATGCCATATCGCCATTATTTCTAATAGCTGAGTAATATTCCATGGTATACATATACCACATTTTGCTAATCCATTCATGAATTGATGGGCTTTTGGGTTGTTTCCACATCTTTGTGATTGTGAATTGTGCTGCTATAATCATTCAGGTGCAGGTGTCTTTTTTATAGAATGACTTTTGTTCTTCTGGGTAGATGTCCAATAATGGAATTGCTGGATCGAATGGTAGGTCTACTTGAATATGTTTAAGGTATCTCCACATTGCTTTCCACAGGGGCTGCACTAGTTTACAGTCCCACCAGCAGTTTATGAATGTACCTATCTCGCCACACCCACACCAACATGTATAGTTTTGGGACTTTTTGATAAAGGCCATTCCTACTGGAGTTAAGTGATATCTCATTGTGGTTTTGATTTGCATTTCCCTGATGATTAGAGATGTTGAACACTTTTTCATATGTTTGTTAGCCATTTTTATATCTTCTTTTGAAAAATTTCTATTTATGTCCTTTGCCCACTTTTTGATAGGGTTGTTTGATTTTTTCTTACTGATTTTTCTGAGTTCTAAATAGATTCTTGTTATCAGTCCTTTATCTGATGTGTAGTATGCGAAAATTTTTTCCCATTCTGTAGGTTGTCCATTTACTCTCGTGACTGTTTCTTTGGCTGTGCAGAAGCTTTTTAATTTGATCAGGTCCCATTTATTTATTTTTGTTGTTGCTGTGATTGCTTTAGGGGTCTTCTTCATAAATTCTTTGCCTAGGCCAATGTCTGTAAGAGTCTTTCCTACATTTTCTTCTAGAATTCTAATAGTTTCTGACCTTAGGTTTAAGTCTGTTAACCACTGTGATTTGATTTTTGTGTGTCCTGTTTTAGTCTTCTACATGTGGATATCCAGTTTTCCCAGCACCATTTATTAAATAAGGAATCTTTTCCCCAGAGTATGTTTTTGTCTGCTTTGTCAAAGATTAGATGGCTATATGAGGATGGTTTTATATTGGGATTTTCTGTTCTGTTCCACTGGTCTGTGTCCCTGCACTTGTGCCAGTACCAGGCTGTTTTAAGAACCACAGCCTTGTAGTATAGTTTGAAGTCTGGCAAATTAATACTTCCCATTTTGTTTTTGTTGTTTAAGATTGCTTTTGCTAAACGGGGTCTTCCCTGGTTCCATACAAAGCGTAAAATTATTTTTTCTATGTCTGTGAAAAAAGATGTTGGTAATTTAATAAGGATTGCATTGAATCTGTAGATAACTTTGGGCAGTATAGACATTTTAACAATGTTGATTCTACCGATCCATGAGCATGGTATGGTTTTCCACCTATTTACATGTTCTGCAATTTCCTTCCTCAGTGTTTCATAGTTCTCCCTATAGAGGTCCTTTACCTCCTTAGTTAAATAAATTCCTAGGTATTTTATTTTCTTTGTTGCTATTTTGAAGGGTATTGAGTCCTTAATTTGGTTTTCCATTTGACTGTTATTGGCATATATGAATTCCTCTGATTTGTGTGTATTGATTTTCTATCCTGAGACTTTACTGAATTCATTGATCAATTCCAGGAGTCTCTTGGTTGAAACCTTGGGGTTTTATAGATATAACATCATATCATCAGCAAAGAGTGAGAGTTTGATCTCTTCTGTCCCTATTTCAACTCCCTTGATTCTGCTCTCTTGCCTGATAGCTCTTGCAAGGACTTCCAATACTATGTAGAAAAGTAATGGGGACAGTGGTAAGCCTTGTCTGGTTCCAGTTTGAAGTGGGAATGCTTTCAGTTTTTCCCCATTCAGTATGATGTTGGCTGAGGGTTTGTCGTATATGGCTTGTATCATTTTTATATAGGCCCCATCTATGCCTATTTTGTTAAGTGTTCTTATCATAAAAGGGTGTTGAATTTTGTCAAATGCTTTCTCTGCATCTATTGAGAGGATCATCTGATCTTTATTTTTGCTTCTATTTATGTGATGAATTACATTCCCATATGTCAAACCATCCCTGCATCTCTGGGATGAAGCCCACTTGGTCGTGATGGATTATTTTTTTGATAAGCACTTGGATTCGATTTGTTAGAATTTTATTGAGAATTTTTGCATCTATATTCATAAGAGAAATTGGTCTATAGTTCTCTGTTTTAGTTGCATCCTTTCCTGGATTTGGTATCAGGATTATGTTGGCTTGGTAAAAAGTGTTGGGGAGAATCCCATCCTTCTCTATATTGGAGAATAGTTTATGTACGATGGGCACCAGTTCTTCTTTGTAGGTATGGTAGAATTCAGGTGTGAACCCATCTGGTCCAGGGCTTTTCTTTTTGGGAAGGTTTTTTATTGCTGTTTCAATTTCAGATCTAGATATCGGTCTATTCAGGAATTCTGTGTCTTCCTGGTTGAGCCTGGGAAGGCTGTGTGTTTATAAGAATTTGTCCATTTCCTCCAGGTTTTCTAATTTGTGTGCATAAAGATTTTTGTAGAATTCATAGATGATATCATGTATCTCTGTGGCATCAGTCGTGATTACTCCTTTCGTGTTCCTGATCGAGGTTATAAGAGATTTTTCTTTTCTGCTCTTGGTTAGTTTAGCCAGAGGTGTGTCAATTTTGTTTATTTTTTCAAAGAACCAACTTTTGGTTTTATTAATCTCCGTTATGGTTTGGTTTAATCTCCCTTATGGTCCTTTTCATTTAGTTCTGATTTAATCTTAATAATTTCCTTCTGCTGGGTTTGGGTTTGGTCTCTTCTTTCTTCTCCAGCTCTTTGAGTCTATTCATTAGATTGTCTATTTGTAAGTTTTCTGTCTTTTTGGTATAGGCATTTATGGAAATAAATTTTCCTCTCAGGACTGCTTTAGCTGTGTCCCACAGATTTTGATAAGTTGTATCTCCTTTGTCGTTTAATTCAGAGAATCTTTTGATTTCTGACTTGATTTCTTCATTTATAAAATGATTGTTCAGGAGAAGGTTATTTAGCTTCCATGACTTTGAGTAGAAATGAGGATTTCTGTTAGGGTTCATTGTTACTTTTATTCCACTGTGATCCGAGAAGCTGCATGGTATTATTTCTATATTTTTAAATTTTTTAAGACACGCTTTATGTCCTAAGATATGGTCAATCTTGGAGAATGTCCCATGAGCTGATGAGAAGAACTTATATTCAGTGGTATTTGGGTAGAATGTCCTGTAGATGTCAGTCAGGCCCATTTGTTCTAGCATTCTATATACGTCCAATATTTCTTTGTTTATTTTTTGTTTGGAGGATCTGTCTTGAACTGTCAGTGGCGTGTTAAAATCTCTGGCTACTAAAGTGTTGTTATCTATCATTTGGTTCAGGTCAAGTAGGGTTTGCTTTATGAATCTGGGTGCACCTAGATCGGGTGCATATATGTTAAGTATAGTTATGTCTTCTTGTTGAATTGTACCCTTCACCAGTATATAGTAACCATCTTTGTCTTTCTTTACTTTTGTTGATTTAAAAACTACGTTATCGGAGATTAGAACTGCCACGCCAGCTTTCTTTTGGGTTCCATTTGCTTGGAATATTGATTTCCACCCTTTTATTTTCAGTCTAAATGCATCCTTGCAGGTTAGATGAGTTTCCTGAAGACAGCAGATACTTGGCTTATATCTTTTTTATCCATCGGGCCAGTCCATGTCTCTTGAGTGGGGAATTCAATCCATTCACATTTAATGAGAGAACTGATAAGCGAGACAGATTGCTGTTCCTCATGTTGGGTTGAATTTCATTGATCTGTTTTCTCTCTTGAGCCATTATGATAACTGTGTTTTCATATTTATCTCTTGATTAGTGTTACATTCGAAGGTCCTTCTTGTGCTGGACCACGTGTAACTCTGTTTTGAATACTTCTTGGAAAGCTGCTCTTGTCTTGGTGAATTCTCTGAGTTTTTGTTTATCTGAGAATGTCTTAATTTCACCTTCATATATAAAACTGAGCTTATCTGGGTACAGGATTCTAGGCTGGGCATTATTCTGTTTCAGAAGAGTGAGAATGGGGCTCCAATCTCTTCTTGCTTGTAAGGTTTCAGTTGAGAAATCTGGCGTGATTCGGATGGGCTTTCCTTTGTATGTTACTTGTTTTTTTCTCCTTACAGATTGAAGAAGGGCCTCGTTAGTGGATATTTTGGTCAGTCTGATAACTACATGACGTGGTGTCTTCCTATTTGGTATGAATCTCTCAGAGGTTCTTTGAGCTTCTTGAACCTATGTATCTAGAGATTTGGCAAGGCCTGGGAAATTTTCCTCAATTATATCTTCAGATACTTTATTCAACCCTTGCTTATTGTCTTCTTCACCCTCAGGAATGCCGATAACTCTCACGTTAGGCTTCTTTACATAATCCCACATTTCTTGTAGACTATGATTATTTCTCATGTTTCTTTGTTTTAACTCTGTGACTGCCTTATTTAATTGGAAAGTGTTATCTTCGATCTCTGAGATTCTTTCTTCTGTTTGATCTACCCTGCTCTTGAGACTTTCCACTGTGTTTTGTAGCTCCTTGAATAAATTTTTCATTTCCAGGAGTTCAGTTTGATTTTTCTTCAGTATTTCAATTTCTTTGGTGAATTTTTCTTCCAAGTCCTGGATCTTTTTTGTGGTTTCTTTGTGTTGATTATCCATTTTTTCTTGCATAATGTTCAGCGTATTTATGATCCATGTTTGAAATTCTTCCTGTGACATGTTGCTATTTGGAATCTGCTTTGTGTTAATTGGTGGAGAACTAGTAATCCTCTTTGAGGGCATGGTTTCAGCTTGATTCTTTATACTCCTAGAGTTCCTTCGCTGAGCCCTTCCCATCTGAATGAATCCTTAAGATCCCTTCTTTCAGCTTTAGTCTGGATAGGGGCACGCTGTGAGTGCCAGGTAAGCTGCCTCCTCTGTCACTAGGGGGAGCCCTTCACATATTGTTCAGGATTTTGCTAGCTCCGCTGGGGGGGCTGCCCCTCTTCCTCTCCCGAGGTGGCTTCTGTCTCTCTCTGCAAGAAAGACAGTGGATAGGGAGAGTGGAGCGGTGCCCTCATTCGCCCAGCGCCCCAGCCACTGCAGTTCCCGCGGGAGATGGTCTGCCCCACCCCAATGTCTGCAAGGTCCACGCTCCACTCTCTCGTGACTGGGGAACCACTCAGTGTTCACACAAAGGTGGAGCTCCTAGTCAGGGTCCGTGGACTAGGGAAGGGAGCCGCCCAGGGAGCCGCCCGGTACCCAATCGCTCCTCAGCGTTTAGGCTGTGGACCCCGACAATGGCGGCCGCCCGTCTGCAGATCACTGTCACTGGGGTTGAATGCTCAGGGACCGGCAGAGGCCAGAGGAGCCGGGGAGCGGGAGAATCCAGCCGCCCACCTATACGAGGCAGTTTGGCGTCTGCTAGAGCCGGGACCAAAGCAGCCCCACCGCCCACGTATAGGAGACAGTTGCTAGGTGCGTCAGCTGCGCACAGCACTCCAGGGTCCAAAATGCCTCCTGCCAATGTCTCCTCTCTGCAGAGCCCCACATCTCCCGTGGCGATTCTGCACCGACTTCAGGCAGATCCTCAATTGAGTGGGTGTGGAGGTCAGAGGGGGAACAAGATGCTTTCCTGTGGGGCTGAACCCACCCCACTCTCTGGTGAGGTGGGTACAGCTGTCCCGTGCTCCCTTCTCTATTGGCCATCCCGCACTCTCCAGATTTTGGTGATTTATTTCCCTAATCACCTCAGTCTTTTCTTGCTCTCTCTCTCTGTCCCACGCTGATTCTCCATGGATTCACACCACCGTTCTTGTGGGGAAGTGAACCTCTAGGGTTGTGGCAGTGGGAGACCCATGCCTTCCACTCCAGGAGCACGAATCCAGGAGGTCACCACCATTCCACCATCATTGAGAATGAATCAAAGGAGTCTTAAAGGAACGGGCTGAAAAGTGCGGATCCTGTTTCAGTCTAAGTCTGAAACAGGATCCGCACTTTTCACCTGCCACACACATGCCCACTTCTCCTCTCTGGGCATAATAAAAACAAACCACTGGACTGACAGAGGGCTTGCCCCCCCACACACACCACACGACCCCACACAAAAACGTCCCCTCCAGTGACTCATTCTTATGCTAACTGGAAAATGGTGCTATGCCTTTTAAAATAATGGAAAAAGGATGGTGGAATGATACTTGAAA